>NW_025919161.1:0-26002 GCF_907164915.1 Impatiens glandulifera
TTTATAAGAGAAATATGACAACAGTCATATTTCTCTCTTTGTTGGATTGGTCATCTGAAGCCGTGCCGGTCAGGATCAGGTGGCGTGCACGCCTTGCCATTTTGGACACCTGACAGACATACATTAGTCGGCCGCCTGTTTCAGAAGATTTTTTGTGATCTTGGACAATCAGTAATCATTTATTTTGTTGCATGCTTCTGATTCGGATCCTTCATCTGTGTATTTCCAAGAAATACTCATTACGTCATCTTCACAGATTTCTTCACTTTGAATGATTTTCCCGTTGACTTTAAGATCTTCGATATATTGAGCCAGCCAGAAATGATGCTTCATATGGTTTTGTTTTCAGCCGATCCGGTTAGGGGAGACAAACCGGTTTACTTGAAGTCAATCCGGTTTACTTGATTATGTTCAGATCATCTTAACAGAAAGTCTCAACCGGTCCGGTGCGACTTGAGTTGGCATAAAGAGTTTGAAGTTGATTAAGTACTTTGGCCGGTTTAAACTTAACTTATTTTAAATTTTCTAATAATTTCTCCTTTTTGATTATTTAGAATAAATATTCAAAACTTGTAAGTGTTGGCCGGTTTGAAAGTTGTAATTTTTCTAACAATTTCTACCTTTTTGATTATTTAGAATAAATATTAAAAACTTGTAAGTGTTAGTCGGTTTGAAAGTTGACTTATGTAATTTTCAAAAAGTGTTTGGCCGGTGTTTAAGAAGTTTTGTTTTTAAGAAGATTTTTCATCAATTTATCTCTTTTTGATACTTTAAGCCAAAAAGTATCAAAACCAGCAAATCGGCCAAACCGTGGGAAACAGAATTTGTAATGTAGTATTTAAAGACCGAAAATTAAAAAGTATTATATATATAGGTAGTAATGAGAAAACTTAAAAAGAGAATAAGTTGTAAGTTCAAGGATTCGGTTTTCCCCCTTGTTCTTTTTCCTTTGTCGCCTCCTTCTCGTTACATTCTCTTTCCCTTCTATCCGCGTCTATACACCAGCCAGTTATGACACTTGGTCTTGATGGATTCCGGTTGAAGTTAAAGAAACTGCCTTTTGATCTGGGCGGTCGAGGTGCAAGATCGCTGGATGGGGAATTGTTGATGAAATTTTGTATATAGTCCTCCTGGGACTCTGAGCCGGCCTCTTGCCTTATTGAGTAGATGAGGATGGTTCCGGTCTGGCTTTGCATTTTCTGGGATTGAGAGGGATTTGACTATCGACCCGGTTCGCTGCCGTTTAGATATTCGCATCGGTGAGCTGGGTCAAAAGCTTAGTTACTTGAGCTTTCTTCTTTTGCTTATTAGCTTGGCCCCTTGTTGTTACTCCCGGGAGAGAACGTTTCTTGATGTTAGCCGCGGCGGTGTTAGATCTCTCGGCTTCGCTTTCCTTGGCCACATCTTTTTCTGCAATTTCTAAGGCTAGCCGGAAGTCATTTGTTTCTAACTCTTTCAATCGGTTTTCTCTTTCGACCTCATCGGCTTGGAAATTTTTAGCCGCTTCGGCATCGGATCGGATCTGGGCCTCGGTTTCCATGGCTTTTACTTCTGCTATCTCCGCAATTTGAGCACTTAATAGTTGCATCATGTGCAACATCTGGGAGGTGGTATTGTCGATTTTTTCGATCTTATTCTCAACTTTTAGGATCTTGTTGTCTAATGAGGAGTCTCTTGTCTCGAGGGTTGCTTGCAATTTTTCCATTGATTTTTCGACCGCAGCATCAATGAGAGCTTGTATCGCGTCTGAAACCGAAACAACCGGGTGAGGGGTGTGAACTGACATTGATCTTTCCAGTTGTTCCTGATTAATCGCTTCAACATTTTCATGAGTAGGATGCGAGAGAGACTTACTTGATGAGGGGGGAGCCGTACGACCTTCTTTCTGCTGAAACACAAGTTGTTTGGATGATTGACCGACTTCTATGGAGAGCGGGGTAGTCGGCAATTGGTAGTTGTCAGGTCCTGAAAACGTATAATGTTCTTTGATCTCTTCTTCCGTTTTCTTCTCCATTTCGAATATCTTGGCTTCAATCTTAGCAATGATCCCGTGCAAAGAATCTTGTGCCTTAGTTTCCTCAGCGGTTAGGACCATGTCTTTGGAGGCCTCCAACATTTCGGTCATTGCCCATACTTTGGCATTCTTTTCAGCTAGTTCGCATCTGGACAAACAAGAGGAATAAAGTCTGATTTGGTCAGCCGAAACATCATTTGTTCCAGGTCTACCAGTCTCAACCACTATCCGGTTTTGGGAGGAAATTTATCGAATGGGACTTCACTTCGGATTTCCCACCAATCATAGAAAGCATAAGAGATTTCGAGCGCCCGGTCTCCAACCATTTTCAGAATTTTTCTTATGTGATTTTCGGCTTTATCTAGTGTGGAGTGATGGGTTTGCGTTGGAGATTCAGGTGGAGTGTTGAGAGTAGCCGATTTCCCATGATCCGGATTTTGATCTTTTTCGGTTTGGAGAACATCGTCCCCAAACGGACCTATTGAACTATTTTCAATGGTATTGCCTCCCTGAGCCGGAGGATTTTCTTCTTCTTCATTTACCGGTTTTGGAGATTCTGGTGTAGTATTAGGAATGACCGGCCCCTTAAGAGTCGATTGTGATGTATGTTTGGTTGGAAGAGGGTTTTCAGCACCCGGACTTGTCGCACTTCTCGCTGTATCATTGCCCCCTTGAACTGGAGAAAATTCAGCCGGTATTTCTTCTTCATTGTTAGCCGTTTCTTTGGTTGGATCATCCAACCGGTCAGTTTCAACAGCCTGACCATCTTCGACAATTTTACTCGTCACATCGTCATCATTTGCCCGAGTGACATCTTTCGCCACGTCTAGTACTACATTTGAAGTCCTCAACAGGACTATCTCTATTGTATCTGCAACGTTTATAGGAGAGGGTTTCCTAATCTCAGGATTATGCGTAAGGTTATATGTACTAACCTTTCAGCAGATTTGGCGGCTCGACTCCCAGATGATTCGGCATGCCTTGAGGAATGAATTGTTTACTAGTGAGGAGGATGGGACTTGAATTGGAACCACCACTTGAAGTGGAGTTGCTCTAATGACCGAGCCGGATGGCTGGGGAGATGATGTCTTTTCGGAGTCATGAGACCCGCTTGCCGTTTTCTTCTCAACCGACTTTCTCTTCTTAGCCGCTTTCTTGATTTTCGACTGGCCTTTGACTGTAGTTTCCTTGTATTTAGGCTCAACCTCTTTGGAACCTTTGTCTTTCGGTTCGGTTTCTTTAGTAACCTTAGCCTTTTGAGCTCTCTCCTTAGGCGGTTTTTCGGTCTTAGCCTTGATATTCTCAGTGTTCATAATTTTAGAGTTTGATAGGGGTGTACCTTCTCCGATTGAGATCTGTAAATGATGAAGGATTTTCCCGATCGGCATGTCGTAGGCTTGAACCCGATCTTTTGTTCCTACAACTACTTCACACAGTTGCTCGAAGGGCACATCGACCCAGTCGATTTTATCGCCTCGAACTATTCCGATCATCATTTCAAACTTCATCTGAGTCAGGTTGTCAAAGTTTCCTTCTTTTCCTTGTAGAGATTTGGAGATAATATCTAGCAGCCACCGGAACTCCGGCTTCAATTTGCTTTTCTTGTAGGTGTGGTCCACCAGGTCAGCCAGATCATTTGATATAGCCTGTCGAGCTGCCGCAGTATCGACTTCAGATAAACCGGTCTGGAAATCTCGTCTTTCACTAGGCAGTCCAAGAGCCTGAGCAAATAATTATTCATTGATGTGGAAAGTTATGTCGCATACAGTGACAGATATGACCCTCTTCTTCACACTTGCTTGGCTGAAGAACTCCACAACTTCATCCTGATGAAGAACAAACGGACCATTTAGGAATTTCTCCAAACCAGAGTCTTTGATGGATCCGATCAAGGTCTTGTAGTCGCTGGTTCCATTCTCCTCAATATCCTTGAATCGATCTGCAAAATGTGGGTAAATAGTGTGTTATCACGTCCCATGGTGGATTGAAAGAGAGATGAAGATAACTTGAGAGATATGAGCAAAGATGCTTTGAGATTTTTAGAGAGAGAGAGCGTAAAAGAATGAATGATCCAACTTCCCTATTTATATAAGAGGCGGTTGCTTGGCGGTTAAGAAACTGAACCATCATGTCGTTCTGGATTTTGGCACCAAGTTTTACCTCCAAAAGTTACTACGGTAACTGTTGGCGGTAATTTTGGGTGGTATATTAGAGCGGTAAACTAGGGGCGGTAAACCAGAAGCGGGAGTTTATTTCGGTTAATTTGAATTTGATTTTTGATCCTAGCCGAGATTAAATGTCAGCCGAATTTGAGGTTAACCGAGGATTAAGGATAACTTTCATAGGTCTTAGCCGCATTTTGAGATATGGAATTTCAAACATGCATTTTCATAGAATGGTCAACCGGTCGTACAACAAAAAGACTGAGATGACCGGAAGTTGAAAGATACAATTAAAACATGAATTTATAGAAAAAGTTCCCTTCTTCCATTCTCAAGGTCCATTCCTCCACGGTGTAGTCGGTCCGGTGTTCGACTCGTTCAATCCAGCTTTCCAACATGTCTTCGGTCATAGTGTTAGCCGACCCTATCGGAACTCCTGGTCTGAGATTGGGGATGATGGAGCAGATATATCGGCTGATTTGAGGAGCAAAATCGATTCTTCTTCTGGGGGCCGTGATTTTATTCTTCAAGTTGTTGAAGAGAAAGGTTTCCCAATTTATGGGCGAGTATTTTGTGATTGCAATCATGAGGTCATACACTTACCGACTGTAGCGTTGATTCAACATGTGTCCTAGGATTGACCGCTGGATGAGATCCTGGAAGATTTGAATGTGGGGAGCCAGATCATCTTTCAGACCGTGGCATTCAACCAGATGAGTGGTACTGGAGAAAATGAATGAGTAACGCTCATTCTCTTGAATGATGGGAGTACGAAAGTCCGAAAATCCTTCGGATGACAGATCGAAGAAATCCGCGAATGACTCTTCAGTGTGTCGGTAGTAGTCGTAGTCAATGTAAGTAGCAATGCTACCATCACTTCTCACTTTCGCATTGTTGAAGAACTCGGTTACCTCCGCCTCGAGGATGGAGTCTAAGCCTTCAAGGATGGTTTGTAAGCCGGATTCAACTAGTGGTCTGATAAGAACATCTTTGAATCTAGAGTTGAGAGTAGATTCAAAATCAATGATGATTGAGTTTCTGAGTTGGGCATTCATCTTGAGAGAGTTGAAAAGATACGAAGTTCAAGATTTTTAGAGAGGGAGAGAGACTTTCAAATTGTGATTTGCTTTAAGGGAGGATGAGTTCCTTATATAGTGGAGACGGTTACGAAGCATTTAATGAGGATATTTCAAAAATATGACCATTTATGTATTGTCAATATTTTCATTAAATGTTTGGTGTCTTTTTAAGGGAATAATTTTTTTTGGAGAGTACGATGTAGACTGACCAGCCTATCCGGACTAGGCACGTCTTTTGGAAAATGAGTATGTCTGTTCCCAATGTTGATTTGAAAAATATTCTATTTTGGGACAACTTTTCGGCTTGATTATTTTCGGCAGTTTCTCCCTGAGAAGATGTGGGATTTGCATATTTTTAGAAGTTTAAAGTTTTAATTCCTAATATTGAGCCAAAAAGGGAAAGATGTTTGTAATTAAAAGATATGGTACCGAACCGATAGTACAGCAAAATTATCGGTTTAGCGGTAGAGTGTAAGGTGAACGAGAAAGACACAACATTAGTCGGTTAAACAAAAGAGGATTAATAATGGGACGGCCCGACAGTTGTAGTCATTTTGACCTTAACCTTGTCCCATCTATCGATTTGTTCTTGAATTCTATCCTTTGTAAACAACTAGTTTGGGTGGAGAGCGATACTCGAACCGTGATAGTTGTTGAAATGGTTAAACAGGCCGCTAAGTTGCGGAGCATAGCCAATTTTCTTGGAGATGATCAACTCCTTCAAGTTGTCGAAGATGATCCTGGACCAGTTCACCCGAGTTCCTTCAGTGATGACAGCCATCATCTCGAAGATACGTTGGGTGTAGGATTAAAACTTTTCCCTGGCCAGGATGGACTTACTCAGAATCTCGCTTAGAACTTGGTATTCATTGGCGAGCAGACTCTTGGGTCCCCAGGTGTTAACCGGAGTCATAGAGCCGGAAAAATAGTGTTTCATCTCATCGATGAACACTAGAGAGTATGTGAGATCGGTAACTCCCTCAGTTGGCAGCTCACAAAAGGTTGTGAAGTCTGTTATACTGAATAGGAAAGATTGTCCATGAACTTGGGCAAAGATGATATCTCGGTGTATCACCCTTGCAGTTTCAAAGAACTCATTAACTATGGTGTAGTTAATGGCGTAACGGTTTTCCAAGAATTTCTTGAGACCGGTGCTCTCAAGGGCTCGGAAGATGCATTGGACTTCATTGTCCTCAGAATGAGCAACCGATTCGAAATCGGCTAGAAGAACTTTCTTAGAAAGAGAGCAAGACATTTTTCTTGATAGTTTTTCTTAGAGAGATTTCTTGTGATGAATAGTGTTTTTGAGATTGGATTAGATGAGCTGCTTAAATAGCCAGATAATAGTTAGCATGCTTAGTGATGTCATCTTGTAATTATGATAAAGTTAACTTGTGTAAGTGTATAATTGTTATTTCCAATGACAAAGTAATGATGGCAAAATATTTTCATTATGGCTTAAACATATGGAAGAGATGTTAGTCTTCCTCTTTCACTGATAGACACGTGTCTTCACTTTGATTGAGGTATAGACTGTTTTATGTTTCATAGGTTTAATCATCAAGGCATGCATGAAAACAGCGGTCAGCTGTCCCAAGTTAGCCAGAAACATTCACTTACCGAAATTATGATGCATCTTATCAGTTAGTTTTCCATGACTAGTTTTATCGAGATAGTTTATTCCGGTGTGAAGAAATGTCGAACTAAGCCGACATTTGTTTAGTTTAGGGAACAAACTGTTTGTTTTACCCGAGTCATTTGAACTGCCCGACTTATTTACATGTAATTTGGTAATGTGAATTTGCGAGGCTTAACCGGAGACATCGTTCCGGTAAGCATCCATGAATACTCAATTTCCTATTTAAGTATCCAAGCTGGTTTTTCTAAACATTCCCCGAGTCATGACTTGAGAAGCGTGAGCTTCTCCCTGAGCTCATGCCCCGGTTTTTCATAAGAGTTTAGATTTTTGAAAACATGTAGTAACATTTAGGGTATAAGTTGTTTACTATCAGTAAGTCCCAAAATGTTTCTGAAATAAGAGAACTTAGCTTCCTGTAGCTGCTTGGTGAAGATATTAGCACTTGCTGTTCGGTTGAGACATATTCCAGCCGAATGTGTTTCTACTAAACGTGTTCTCGGATGAAGTGGTGTCTGATATTAATACGCTTCGTTCTCGAGTGCAACACCGGATTGTATGTAATCGTTATTGCACTGGTGTTGTCACAAAAGATTGAAGACTCTTCTACAATTACACTGAAGTCCCTTAGTTGTTGTTGAATCCAGAGGAGTTGAGCACAACAGCTTCTGGCTGCTAGATACTCTGCATCTGCGGTTGAAGTGGCAACTGAGGTTTTTTTTTGCTATACTAAGAGACGAGCCGGTCTCCCAGAAACTGGCATGTCCCGTTTGTGCTTTTTCGTTCGATTTTGAAGCCTACATAGTCTGCATCAGAGTAGCTTATTAGATTAAAACTTGAGTCTTCTGGGTACCATAGTCCCACGTCTTGAGTTCCTTTCAGATATTTTAAAATTCTCTTAGCCGCGGTATAGTGTGATTGTTTTGGATTGGCTTGAAATTTTCCGCATACTCCGACCGCGAACAGGATGTCCGGTCGGCTGGCTGTTAAATAAAGGAGTGAGCCAATAATTCCTCGGTAAACTGTTATGTCTACCCCTCGACCGTCCTCGTCCTTGTCTAGTTTTACGGATGAGCTCATTGGGGTAGCCGCTTCGACACAAGTATCCATTATGAATTTCTTAAACAGTTCGGCTGTGTATTTTGGTTGGCTAATGAACGTCCCGATGTCGATTTGCCGAACCTGGAGGCCTAAAAAGAAACTTAATTCCCCCCATCATACTCATCTCAAATCTGTTAGTCATTAACTTTGAGAATTTGTTACATAATTTTGGATCGGTTGAACCGAAGATAATATCATCCACGTATATTTGAACAAGTAAAATGTGTTCCTTTTTCTCAAATTTGAAAAGTGTTTTATCAACTAAACCTATTGTGAAGTTGTGATCAAATAAGAATTTTGTTAAAGTATCGTACCAGGCTCTTGGAGCCTGTTTTAAACCATACAGGGCTTTGTCCAGCCGGTATACATGACTTTTTAGTTCCGGATTTTTAAAGTCGGGAGGTTGTTCAACATACATTTCTTCACTTAGTTTAACGTTTAGAAAAGCACTTTTGACATCCATTTGAAAAACTTTAAAGTTTTTGAAAGCCGCAAATGCCAAGAATATTCTAATGGCTTCAATTCTAGCCACAGGAGCAAATGATTCTTCAAAATGATTCTTCAAAATCAATGCATTCTTCCTATTTGTATCCTTGAGCTACTAACCTGGCTTTGTTCCTCGTAACCAAACCGTTTTCATTGACTTTATTTTTGAACACCCATCTTGTTCCTATGACCGATTGTTGTTTCAGTCTTGGAACTAGGTGCTAGACTTTATTTCTCTCAAACTGGTTTAACTACTCTTGCATTGCCAAAATCCAATCGGGATCAAGCAATGCTTCATCCACCTTTTTCGGCTCAATTTATGATATGAAGGCAGAGTTTTCATATTCTTTCAAATTTTGTTGCCTAGTTCGGACGGGTGATGAAAGGTTACCTATTACAAGTTCAAGAGGATGATTTCTGTTCCTTTTGAGGTTTATTCTGGTAGTGTCTTTCAATCGTCCGGTAAACTGATCAATGTTAGACGAATCGGTAGGCTGAGTAGAGTCAGGCCGACCGATTTCCTCAGTGGACACTAAGGTGTCAACTTCCTGCGGTAAAGCAGCTAGATCAGGCTGAGTCTCAACATTAACTACTTGATCATTGACAAACCGTCTATAGACCGAAACCTCATCTTCATCATCAGAATAAATATTGAAATTTTCTAATCTGTTGTGAAGGTCGAAGGGTACTGTAGTGTTAAGCTCAATCGATTCATCAAAAACAACATGAGAGGTTTCTTCAACCATTAACGTTCTAGTATTATAAATTCTATATGCCTTACTTACGGTTTAGCAACCCAACATCATTCCTTCATTGGATTTAGCATCAAACGCAGTCAAATAACTTTTTCTATTGATGTGAACATAACACTTACAACCAAAGATCCTAAGATACCGGATGTTAGGAACTTTGTCATGGTATATTTCAAATGGCGTTTTAGTTAGCCGCTTAGAAATTAAAGATCAATTTTAAGTGTAACACGTAGTGTTGATAGCTTCAGCCCAAAATTTTTGAGCAATACCCGAATCGGCTATCATAGACCTTGCGGCTTCCTTGAGAGTTCGGTTTCTTCTCTCAGCCAGACCGTTTTGTTAAGGTGTTATGGCATTAGACAACTCGTGCCTAATACCGAAATTATCAAGAAAATTAGTTAAAGTACTATTTGTGAATTCGGTTCCTCTATCACTTCTAATTCTTTTAATTCGGATAGATTTCTCATTTTGTATCCTTAAAAGTAATTTGATCAGGTTCAGTGTAGCTTGATTTTTAGAAGCTAAAAATGTTACCCAAGTGAATCTAGAGTAATCATCAACAACTACCATGGTATAGTGCATGCCTCCTAGGCTTGTTACCTTAACCGGTCCAAACAAGTCCATATGTAGTAGTTCTAAGCATCATTCGGATTGAAAGTTTCCTTTGCTTTTAAAAGATGATTTTATTTGTTTCCCATTTGACATACAACACATACTTTATCTTTGAAAATTTTGATGTTTGGAAAGTCATGAACTAATTCCTTAGAACATATGAAATTTAGAGTTTTGAAGTTTAGATGGTTTAGCCGTTTGTGCCAGAGCCAGTTCGGATCGTTCCTAGCTATCATGCACACCGGGTTCTCAGTTTTAGTTTTCCACTCTACTTTGTAAATGTTTCCTATCCTATTTCCGGTTACAAGAGTATCACCTTGATGATTTTTAACTAAACATGCATGTTTATGAAATTCAACCATGTACCCTATGTCACACATTTGACTAATGCTTAATAGGTTAAAATGCAAGTTTTCTACTAGAATCACGTTGTTTATAGACAGGTTTCCATGGACAATCTTACCCTTGCCCACATCTCTACCTTTTGAATTGTCTCCGAAAGTTATCATTGCTCCGGCTTCATAAATGATATTAGCTACTAGTCCATTGTTTCCGGTCATGTGTCTTGAACACCCGCTGTCCAAGTACCATTATGAGTTTTTTAACTGCTTTCTCCTCCTGACATGCAAAAAATAAATATTTACACCTTTCTGGTACTCACATTCAGTTGGGTCCGTGGTTGATTAGTCCCTTAGGGATCCAGACTTTAATAAGTCGGATAACTTTTCTAGTAATAATTCTAATTGTTTTATCGGTACTTGGCTTCTCATCTTTTTGTCTGCCTAAGAGTGCCTTATTTTGTAGTGGTGGTGACTTTTGATTAGTTCTTTGTGGACGTGTATCGGTTTTTTTACTTGCTAGCCGGTTGGCTTTCCTTCTCTCAGGATGAAGCCATTTTTCCGAGTCGGCTGGACTTACATATTTTATTTCTTTCTCCGGTTTTGAGTCACGTTCTGCCTCATTGTCGGTTGAAGAGCTCTTGACAAATCTTATAAAGGGAAGATTTTCTTTTGTGAGTTTCATCCCGTTGGAATAGTTCCGGTTGGCGTATTTGTTGTTCTTGTATCCAAGACCAAATTTGCATTTGGGATGTCGTTGATAATTAGACATCTGACTCACCGCTTCACTAGATCTTTTCTAGGCAGTCGTGACATATTTGGTTCTCTCGTTTTCTTCAGTTAATGGTTGAACTGTCTCCTTGATCTTCTCATTCTCTAAGGATAGTTCAACCGGTTCATATACCGTGGTTTCGCTTGGCTCACCAGCGGTACCACTTGACTCTCCGGTTTCGTAGTTTGATCGAGTCGGTATAAGGACAAACAAGTTTCTAAACTCAGCGATCATGTCGTTGAGTGCAATAACTAGGTCTTGTTTAGTAAATTCTTCAGAGAAAAAGTCGAATACATCTTCTTCATTTGCCATGAAACACGTGACTCTTTCTTCGTCATGTTGTGTCGAAGTAGGCCCAGTCGCTTCCACCATCAGATGTTATGAGTTCCTTCTAGATTTCTTTTCCTTCACCGGTATCGGTTCGCTTCCTGTCATTTCTTTGATATTCATTTCTCTGGTTGTTGTTTCTCTGATAGTTGTTTGCCAGTTTTCGGTCGTCTCGTCTTGGTCTTTTGCATTCCGACCTGTAATGACCAAAACCATCACAATTAAAGCAGCTTACATTGGATTTGTTGGCGTAATTATAGTTGTAGTTGTTGTTAGATGGTTGATTCTTCTTCATGAATCTTCCAAATTTCTGTGCTAGCATGGCCATCACGTCTTCACTAATCTGATCAGCGCTTTTGACAGGGACCGGAGCGGCTGATACAAAAACCACTAGTTCCACCGACGTCACCAGAGCTCTGGTTGCGGTTCATGTTGCTGCTTCGTCTTCGATCCGAGATTTCATCTCGAGTTCATAAGATTTCAAGTCCTCAAACACGTCGTGTAGCTTCATCTGCCCGAGGTTGCTTGATTCCCTCATCACCATAGTTTTATGTCCCATGCACTTGGTAAAGATCTTAATGCTTTTACAATGATCTCCCGATTTTCATATCTTTTTCCAAGTGTGTATAGCTTGTTGACCACGCTGGTGAACCGATCGCTGAACTCCTTCATGTTCTCTCCCAGCTTCATCTTGATGTTCTCATAGTTTTGAGTTGCCACCAAGATTTTATTCTCCTTAGTTCTTTCGTTTCCTTCATGGATCTGAATGATAGTTTCCCATGCTTCCTTTGCACTTTGAAAATCTTTGATTTTGTTGAACGTATTGTCGTCCACAGCCTTGAAGATGTGTCTCATGCAATAGTTATCCAGATTACTTCTTCTTCTATCTTCAGCCGTCCATACTCCTTTCTCCTTTTCAATCTCTAACGGTCCTTCCTTTAGGATGGTGTTTATTTCATCATCCAAAGTAATTAGATGTAAGTAAATCTGAACCTTCCAGTCGCTAAATGCCTCGCTGTTTAGCATCGGTGGCTTATCGTTGTGGGTCATGCTTCCCATCTCTTTCGGTTGCTTCAGTGTTAAGATTCCTACTCTGATACAACTTCTTAGGATCGGGATCGCCGATACGGGACCGGGGTCCAACTAAAGGTAGATCGCTTACACAACACAACACACACTAATTGGAACTAATCCGGTTAAGGAATAGAACCGCTCTTAACACTACACAGATTGTCACAGACTCTTGAACCGAGTTCAAGGGCGGAAATGTCTGTTTCAATCTGAAGCAACGTACACGATTAGGTTTGGAATGTATTAGGAGAAGTCGGTTAAGGTGGAGAGAAAGTCGGTTCGGTTTGAATTAAGGGAAAGCTAGTTCGGTTTGAGTGAATAGTGTTTCAGTTCGGTTAGTTAGAGTAAATAAGCTGGAAAATAAATGAAAGAACACAAAAGAGGTTTTTATGGATGTTCGGACTTTGAAGCTCCTACGTCACCCCTTCTTCTCAAACAGTGAGAATGATATTCACTAACTGGAATATTCAATCAAACACTCCGATCGAGTCTTATTTACTACTCGTCGGTTACACCACTCACAAATGATGTAATACTTTTACACAAGGTAAAATACACACAGAATTCTAACTAAATTCAAGAATCTCAATCAGTATTCAGGGTCGCGCGTAAAGTTTGTCTTGTTATATGATCGCACTATTCTCTTCTTTCTTCAGCACTGTTAGGCTTCTATTTATAAGAGAAATATGACAATGGTCATATTTCTCTCTCTTTGTTGGATTGGTCATCTGATGCTGTGCCGGTCAGGATCAGGTGGCGTGCACGCCTTGCCATTTCGGACACCTGGAAGACATGCGTTAGCCGGCCGCCTGTTTCAGAATATTTCTTGTGATCTTGGACAATCAGTAATCATTTCTTTTGCTGCATGCTTCTGATTCGGATCCTTCCTCTGTGTATTTCCAAGAAATACTCATTACGTCATCTTCACAGATTTCATCACTTTGAATGATTTTCCTGTTGGCTTTAAGATCTTTGATATATTGAGCCAGCCGGAAATGATGCTTCATATGGTTTTGTTTTCAGCCGATCCGGTTAGGGAAGACAAACCGGTTTACTTGATTATGTCTGGATCATCTTAATAGAGAGTCTCAACCGGTCCGGTGCGGCCTGAGTTGTACCTACATAAAAAGTTTGAAGCTGATTAAATACTTTGGCCGGTTTAAACTTAACTTATTTTAATTTTTCTAACATATTATTATATTATATTATTAAAATTATTATCATATATTTATTATTGAATGTATTAACAATAATTGAAACTATAAATAATTGTAAAATTTTAAAAATAAAAAGTAATTAATAAATGTAATATGGAAGAGAATTATTAATAGAATCAATTTATATTATTTAAGTTAATATTTTTAATATTGTATTTTAGTATATTTAATTTTAATTGTATATATTACATTTATGAAATGAAATAATTTATTAATTGAATAAAAATGTAATAGGTTTAGAGAATGTTTATTTTTGGGGAAAAATGACTCAGCGTGATTTTATTAAAAGTTCCCTAAAACGAAAAAAAAACTCACGAGTTTAAGAAATCATTCTAGACAGGCCTAGAATGATTTTGAAGTCGTAACATTCTAAATAAAAACTAAAAAACTAAAAATATAAATGAATTATCTGATTACAATGCTTTCAATTCTAGTGAGTTCAAAAAACGGTAAATTCTAGTTCCTGTAGATATTCCAGTTATGCTCCGTGCTTGGAATTCTTCTCCACGTTCCCACGAGGGAGCTGCAATCTGATACAATATATTTCCATAACTCTTCAACGCTCCTACGGGTTCTTCCATATACCTTTGTATTACGTTTTGCCAAATATTATACACCACTGCTCCAAAGCCGCACTTGAACACGCTTGTTGCAAATTTATTTCCCATGCCTTTGAGTAGTGTCGCTTCTTTAATTTCATTCAATTCGCTCGGGAAAATGATCAGCTCCAGGCTTTTATAGAATCTATCCCAAAGCTCTGAAGCAATGCAGCAGCTCCCGAATAGGTGATCTATGGTTTCTTCATTTCCTCTGCATAGAAGACAACTCACGTCCGTGATGCTCATATATTTGCTGATACGATCACGAGTGTTGAGTATTTCCTAGAAGGCGAGCCATATGATGAACTAGTGTCGAGGAATAATCTTCGTTGACCATACAAGAGGAGCCCATTCTACTTTCTGCGCTTTTCCCGGGTTACCTACCATATTTTCTTTGATATCAACTTCTCATTGTCCTCAGTTTTCAATTCATTAATATCCGGTCTATCGTGTAGTTGTATGTTACTTATATGATCAAGTATCCTCTGTCCTTCTAGATTTCTTCTCAGGAGTGAGTCCTAATTCCCGTCTTTAATGTCTCAGATTTTTTTCTGCGCAGTCCCTTCTGATACGGGTATTTTGAAACTCCTCCTTTTGGAAGATAGGTTGGTTTTCGAACCAAGGATCGTGCCAGAATAGAGTGTCTTTCCCGTCCCCTAGCCAAGTTTAGAGAATGTTAATGTGAGTAGATTAGACTCGTGTCTAAACTTGTGTCTATACTTGTGTCGTGTTTATACTCGTGTTGTGTCCGTGTCGACTCGTAACCGTGTTACGATCGTATAAACTCATAATCGTGTCGTGATTGTGTTGTCACGTACTTGTATCATGTCAACCCAATACCCGAGAGAGATAATATCGTATTGTGTTGTTCCGTATAAATATTGTGTTCAATCGTGTCAATTCTTATTTATCAAACCTATTTCCCAACTCTAATTGGTGTATGCATATGCGCGTGAAGGCTAACTTCTCACCTAAGATAAGAATTTAGTAATATTAAATAATAAAATAAATAAATGTATGTTAGTTTTTTATTTATTTATTAAAACTTAACTCCCAATTTTAGTTATCCAAACAACTTTAATTCTATATTCTAGGATCCACCGTTATACCACTAATGACCATTCTCAATTCCCTCTCTCATTATATTTACATTTTTTTACATTCTCAACCACATTCTTTTTTAAAATTCATAATCTATTTAATTTTATAAATTTAATATATATATAATTAAAATTAAAGAAAAATTAACTTAAATATTATACATTAAAATAAAATATATTATATAAATATTTAAATAAAATATATTATATAAAAATTTAAAATATATTTTATTGATTTAATTGAATAATTAATATTTTATTTATTTGATATACTTAATCATTCGTATAATTATTTGTTAAACCCTAATACTTAATTCTTCCTAAATTCTCAACAGCACTTAACTAACAATGAATGCGCATTCATTTATGTTTTTTTATGATGATGTTGGTTATGGGCCTTTTGACAACCTTTACCATTACTACTCCCTCTGAAGACGGTAGTATCAAAAACAACGATTTCAATGCTTCATCACCCGTGAATGTTGGTGAAAGCGAATGCTGGTGAACTGATAGTGAAGCCGGTGAATCCTAATTTGTTGTTAGTCTTGTATGGTTTATTCGGTATATTTGTTATTGGACTCTTTATCCTTTTAGATAGCGTAGGGCATCGTGCATAAACGTTCGTATTCGACTCGTGTAAATCGTGTTAAACTCTTAATCGTTTCATGTTGTGTCGTGTCTCAGTCTTATGTGTGTCGTATCGTGTCTTGACTCACTCAAAATATTATTATTCACGTACTTTTTAGTGTCGTGTTATTCGTGTCTACAAGTGTATTCGTGTCGTGTTAACTCGTTTTTAAATTTGTGTTTCGTGCTATTCCGACTAAATTGTGTCATCGTGTCAACATAATTTTATATTGACACACTCATGTTAATTATTTATTTAGTTATATATATTAAATTATGTTGTTAGGAAAAATTATAAAATATGATTATTAATTTATTTTATTTTAGAAATTTTAAATTAATTTAATAAGTTAAATGATTAAATTTATTTAATACGTAAAATGTGTAAATATAAATTTTAATATGTTAATTATTTAAAATATGTTTTAAAACATACAAATAATTATCCAAATAAAATTAGTTAAATTTGTTGGTACGAAGTTATTAATTTATTTAAAATTTATATATATTAAGTTGGTTAAATATTATAAATGTGAAATTTTATAATTTTTAAAATATTAGATAAGAATTTATACCTAATTATTTAATTAGGTATATGATTTTTATTGTTATATATAATTAAAATTAATGGAGATTTTTTATGTTAAAATAAAGTTTTTTATAAAAGTGTTTTAAGGTTTTTTAAATGAATTAGTGATATACAAATATTAATCAATTATTACTACAATAAGATACTTTTTTAGGAAAAACTTATTAGAATTGATATATTATTAATTTTTTATTTAATATAATTAAAAATATTTTGAGATTTTTGAGGTTAAAATATTTTTTTTATAATTATTCACTATTGCATTTTTTTGAATTAATATTAATTTTATAAATTAATTTTTTTATTTAATTAATAAAATTAATTTAATTTTTTTTATTTTATAAATTGATTTTTTTTTTTGTTAGTTAATGTTTTTTTATTAACTTTAAAAATTTTGGAGTGATTTACGATTTTTTAAAAATATATTATAATAAATAATTAAATATGTGATCAATTATAGGAAAGAATTGGTAATTTGATAATATTAATGTAAATGTGGGTAGTTTGAGTAAGAATATAGGAAAGAAAATGGAAAAGAAAGTGGAAAATGTGGGTAAAAATTATAAATATATATTATTATATGTTAGGATCTAGGTCGCGACTGGAGGACCGGGGTTGGGCCGGTTAGCGCATCTCACTCAAAGGGTGATGATTAATCCGGTTAGAGATTAACACCGGGGTTTCAATACTACACAAACTGTCACAAACCATTGAACTAGGTTCAAGCGCGGAAGATGTTTGTTTCAGGTTGAAGCAGCACACTAGTATGATAGGCAGGACCGGTTTTGGATGATGAAGGTTTGAAGATTGATGGGTCGGTTTTTGTAACCTGGTGATCCGGTTTGAATAGAGTCAAGTAGGTTTGAGCGGTGTCGGTAAGTCAGTGCCGGTCGGTTAGAAAGTGGAACCGGCAGAAAGTAAATAACAAGACAGGTTTTATGGATGTTCGGAGATAAAACTCCTACGTCACCCCTTCCTCTCGAAACCGCGAGAAGGATATTCACTAAGGAATACAAGTACAATCCGATCGAGACTTATTTCCTGCTCGATAATACCCTTACAATTTACACTGAAACTGTAAAATACACACTTCAACTTTAGCACTTAGGCTTTCTCTAGAGATAGAACACACTGTTTTTCACTTGTAAATTAAATGCTCGTTGTATTGCTTGTGTCTCGCTATGTGTCCCACATTTACTCTTCTTCAACTGCTCCTTTTATAGGTGAAATATGCCAACGGTCATATTTCACTTTCTTGAATCTGATTGGCTGAGTAGAGGTTCAGTGATTCAGTGATTCAGACCTGGCGGTCATCTTATCAGACCTGGCGGTCAACTTTGCAGACTTGACAGTCTGTTCTTCTGGTGTGTAAGACAAACCTGTTAGGTTTGTCTTTTACTCAATGTGGTGACTGTCTGTTAACAGTTGTCTGTACTTGGAAGATCTCCTTTCTGATTTATCCCGAAGTGGAAAGATCCTGTAGGACTGTCTTCTGCAGCCTGCAGAATTTCCTCAGACTTGTATGGATATGGAAGTGTTCAGTCTGTTCCTTTGGTATCATCTTCAACAGATACCCGAATTTTCTTCTTATACTGGTCGGTCATTTAACCGGATAGCTTCCGGTGTGATTGGTTTAACCGGACAGCTTCCGGTTATTCCTTTGCCTTGTGGCTGATCGGCTGTCTGATGTTTCCGGTTTTTAGCTTTGGCCGATCCTTTCTTTGTGCGGTCATGTTCCAAGTGTTCCAGGTTGGTTTAATTGCTTGACCGGTTAGTCTTCTTATCCGGTTCATTTGTTTGACCGGTCCGGTTCCTTGTTCCTGCATGGAAGGTTTATTTATGTTAAGTTCTGTGAACCGGTCTAATTTTATCTAACAATTTCTCCCTATTTGATTATTTTATTTAAAATTATCAAAACCATGTAAGTTTGCAAATGTAGGTCGGTTCTTTATTTTACCGGATTTAAAACTGACTTGGGAGAATTTTTCGAAAAATTTGGAATGATTTTGAGAAAATTTTTGGAAAAGTCTTATCTTTTATCTTATCAATTTCTCCCTTTATAATTATTTTATTTAAAATTATCAAAACAATGTAGAAATGCAAGTATAGGCCGGTTTCAAAAATATCTTTATATATATATATATGAAGGAAAAACCGAAAAGGGAAAATATTATATAAACACTAAAATAAACATAGTTAAGGAAAAGGGAGCCCCTATTCTGAGTCGGAGAAGTTGAAGCCGGCCATCATATCCTTGGTCCTTTTTCTCTTAACTGGTTGCGGTTGACTGGCCGATTCGTAGACTCGTTGTCTCGTAGAACGCTCCGCCAGATGTTCTTCAACTTCATCTTCGGTGTGAGCAGCCGGGTCCGGTTGACTTACAATAACCGTTTCAGTGACCCTATCCAGCAGCCCGGCTACTTGAGCCTTCTTTGATGTTTTCCTTTTCCGTTTTGCCGGAACCGAAGAGGAAGGGGCCGCTGTATTCTTCTTCTTGTGAGCGTTAGCAAAGTCTTCAAGTCTTTGTCTTTCATTATTTAGCCGCTCTGTATCTTTGGCCGCTTGAACCGCTATGGACTTTGCAAGGTCCGGATACTTAGCCGCTGTCCGTCGTTCTCGCTCGGCTCTTTCTTCTTCAGACATTTGCGGTGGCTCCTTTTCTCTTCTGACTTCTTCGTCCAGCGCATCCAGGACTTCCTTAGCCGCTCGGGCATTTGCCTCCACAACCGCAATATCCGCATTCACCTTAGCCTTGATTAATTCATCAACTTGCGCAGTGAGCGCCTTGAGGTCGGCTTCGAGCTTGTTGTTGCGGTCTTCAAGGCTCGCATTCAAGTTTTCTAGATCGTTGACCCTCCAACCTAGCTCCTCTTCCACCTCTGTGAATCCTTGTTCGGCATACCTTTCAACCCGATCCAAGTCATCCTTTAACCCTGAGGTCGTATCTTCCAAGGCCTCGGTTCGCCGAAGATGATTGTTGCGCACAACCGCTTCTTCCCGGTAGTCAGCTTCGATTTGTGAGATCCGGTCATCTGCCATTACGAGTTTATTCCTCGTATTGTTGGCGAATTGGAGTGCCAGGCTCACGGTTTTCTTCATTTTCTCTTCTAATGGGTGAACCGTTGAGTCTGCGAACTCTTGAATAAGGGTCTTGACCCATTCTTTTGTGACGCCCGGTTCTGAAACCCCAGGTTGTTCATTTTGAAGTTGCGCGGTGAGAGGAGGCTCCGTCCTTTCATCGGTTTCGTTTATCACCGGATCCGCTCGAGGAGGTGTTGCACCATGATCGGTCTCAGAAGCTAGAGAGTGTTGTTTTCCTCGATGTCTGACCATTGCCTCAAGCCGATCAATTTCTTCTGCGCATTCTCCTTTCGCTGTCTCAAGTTTTTCGAACACCAAGAGCTGTAAGTTAGCCTCCGGTGTTCCCTCGACGTACCTTTCCTTAAGCTTCCGGATACACACGTTTAGCTTTTGTAGCCGAGCTCGCGGTCTTACGATGGTGCATCGGTCCAAGGCTTCGTGAAGGGTTTCTGCGTTTGTGAGGCTCATGACTGTTTCCTCCATCTCCTTCAGCCTGCTGAAGCATTGTTCGTCGGTTAGGCCCGGTAACACGTGTTTGAGAAGCTTGTCGAATCGGCACTCGTGCCATTCCCGGTATAATTCTCCAACCGCTTGAACTCGCAGTTCAACGGCCTCCAGGATTCGGCGCGCTATAATATCGGCCTTCATCTGGTCGTCCTCCTCTTCTTCTTCACTGCCTTCTTCACCGGCCTCGGCGTTCTCAGGATTTGCGCCCGTACCGGTATTATCGGGACTTGGACCCGAATGCTCTTCATCATTCGGTCCTTCATCATCGGTTTTCTCAGAATCGGTTCGTTCAGACGTGGAAGCCGACTCTTCCTCTCTTGTTTGCGATGGCGGTTCCGAGAATACTATCTTCTCCTTGCCTTTGCTTCCGGTCTTTTCTTTTGCCGGGGCCGATTTTTTGGCGGATGTCTTCTTTCGGCCACCTGTGGAGCCGGGTGCCGGCTGCTTCCTCTCCAGGAAATGTTTGGATCTTATTAATCTTCCTGATGGGATAATGACACTAGGACCGGTGTTGATGTTATGATGGAGCAAGATTTTTCCAAGGGGGATGGCGTATCCCCATGACCGGGTTGAATCCGGTTTCACCATATCTTTCAAGTTGTAGAATATTTCATTCGCCCAGTTCACTTTCGTACCTTCTATCAAACCGACTAGCATCCCGATTTTGGCATTGGTGAGGCTGTTGTAATTTCCACCTCTCGCCTGAACCGCCTTTGTGAAGATGTCACAAAGCGGTATGTACTCCGGTCATAGTGTCGCTTTGTTACCGGATACTTTTACCGGTTCCTTGGTTGCTGAGAGAATCTGGCAGGCCGCCTCAAACGTTGTTAGTTCTAGATCCGATACTGCATCTTGGCCGTCTGTTGGAAGGCGTAGGCTCTCCGCAACCGATTCTTCGGTTAGCTCGAATTTAGTACCGCTGACAGTCGCGGTGATCTTGTCGCCAGATAGAGTTGCGGTGTTGAAGAATTCTTCAACCGCTTCTC
The DNA here is from genome assembly GCF_907164915.1 of Impatiens glandulifera. Classification (NCBI taxonomy): domain Eukaryota; kingdom Viridiplantae; phylum Streptophyta; class Magnoliopsida; order Ericales; family Balsaminaceae; genus Impatiens; species Impatiens glandulifera. Next base: position 21,057 of record NW_025919161.1, read on the forward strand.
TATATAGAACATGGGGACAGCCGAGAAAATTCTCAAGTCCGGCTTCGGTCACCCGATCAATAACTCCTTTTGTTGCAGGCGTCCCCTTTTGTCGGATTTCCTCGAAATCCACCTGAGTCATGTGTTTGAACAAAGCCGAATTGCGCCCCATCTTAGATGATTGAGAGAGTTTGAAAAAAACACGAGAGTAAATAACCGCTGAGAGAATTTGAGAGCTTAGAGAGAGAAAGCTGTTTCGCGTGAGAGTGTAATGAAATGGCCAAGAGCCCCTTTTATAGGTGCGGTTTGGAAACTCAACCGTCCCAATAACATTTGGCGGGAGTTTTCCCTCCAAGCCGAATAGGCGGCAAACCGTGGGCGGGAAGCCAAAAGGAGAGGCGCCAATCTGTGGGCGGTAAACCAAGAGGTGGGAAGTTTGAGCGGGAGATTTGGGCGGGAAATTTCCCTCCAAAATTATTGATTTCGACTGTGATGACGTAATCTTTCCATTGAAACCGTTTGATGCTGCAGTTTTCTTAATTTAACCGGAGAGTTATCGAAAGTTAACCGGTTATTTTGAATAAGCAGAATTTTGCAATCTTTTGAGTTTAAACGGTGTTCTTTGAGACCGGATAAGAGCGCGGTTATTTTGACAATGTTAACCGGTTACTTAGATAGATATTCAGAATATTAAGATAACCCGGTCATTTAAACTGAAATAGAATTGTATTGAAGAAACATTACAGAATAGAAACCGAAAGATAGATCGGTGTGAAAACAGACATACATAAGATGGAAAGATACAACTTATGTAATAACCACTTTAGAAAACCTTTCTTCCACCGCATCCGTGTCAAGGATGTTTGAGGGAGATGCCGGTGTGCCCGGTCCAAACTCTGGCCGGTACTTGAGAATAAGCTTACTGATGTGAGGGGCATAATCGAGACCTTTCTTGGTTAGAACCATGTTTTTCAGGTTCTGAAAAATGACCGTTGACCAATTTATGGCTGTCTTGCTAACAATATGAGTCATGATGTTGTATGTGTTCTTAGAGTACCGCTGATTTGGAGATGACAAATGATAGACCGGGTCACAATCTCAAGAAGGAGTTGAGTGTGATGAGCGAGGCGGGTTTTTAACCCATAGTTTTCCACCGGAACATCGGTTCCAGAGAAGAATAGTGCGTGTTCATATGCCGCACTTCCCTCTTGGGTTGGAAAGTCAGAGAACCTTCTGTGGGCAAGTTGAGCGTGTGGGCAAATTCGGCTTCATCAAGCCAGAAAGTATGGTCTCTCACCGTAGAGACGATGTAGTTACCTCTGATGCAAGCGCTTCTGAAGAACGTCTTGACATCCTCAATGAGTATGGGACCGGATTCTTCGAGAAAGGTTCGAAGGCCGGTGTCAATGAGAGATTCAAACATGATCTCCTTTCCATGATCTCCGTCCCAATGTTCCATACATGATTCGAAATCGACGCTCAAGAAATTTCCTAAGGTTCGGCTCGGCATGATTACGGCTTTCAAGGGATTTCAAGAGTGTTTTGTGTTTTAGGATGTGTTGAGTTGATTAGAGGATGGCATTTTATATAGGGTCGGTTTTGGAGGGAAAATATTAGCATTGAATGTCAGTTTTGTCTTATTAGGAAAGAGAATATTTATGTTTCCAAAACGCATTGGGAATGAGTTACTTTTAATTTATTGCGGAGCTCGAGGTTGGATTTGGTTGAGAGAGTAACCAAGTTGGTTGGATAGTAATTATTCAGGTGGTTGGGGGTTACCTCATTAATTAAATATTACTTTCCATTAATGCACCAACATACTAGAAATTAATCAAAGGAAACCGAGGATAACATAGATAAAGCCGAAGAAGGCATAGATAAAACCGAAGAAAACAAAGATAAAACCGAAAGATCATAATGGGGTTGGACAACGATACACCCGGTACGTGCAGTAAAATGACCGGGTGTAGGAAGGAGTGACCTAGTGACCGCTGGAGGTGACCGCACTGTTGGGGTTGTTGCGACGGTTCCTCCTCCTCCAATCCTTCTCAAACCGCTCATAGAAGGAGTCGATTACTTCCTTTGTTAGCACCTGAGCTTGATTCAGACATTCGCCCGGACAGGTCGGTACGCCAAGCTCAACAAGTAGGCAGCTCAGTTGGGGAACGAGGCCGACTGTTCGAACGCCAATCATCCAGATTAGAACGTCGAACAGTACTCTTGACCAATTAACCGGTGTCCTGGTGGTGATGGCAGCCATCATGTTAAAGGATGAGGTACAGTAGGTATTTGTCACATCTCTTTCTAAGATGCTTCGACCTATCACGTCATTGAGGAGCTGATATTCAGCCCTCAATAGTGACTTTGTGCCATGGTCATTGACAGGTTGATTAGACCTGGCAAAGGTTAGGGAGATCTCGGCCTTTAAGTCGGCCGGAACATTGAGATCTGTTAAGCCTGGCTTTGGCAGCCCAAAGCACCTCCCAAAGTCGTTCTCCGTGATGTCGAATACTACACCGCCCACCTTCGATTGGATATGGGTGTCAAAATGCGGTGTACCTCTGAAAACCCTTGCATTGTACAAGAATTCTAGAACAGATTCTGGATAGATGACATACTTGTCATCCAGGAAGTATTGAAGACTTGTGTCTTCAAGGGATTTGATCATTTTGAACACATCATAGTGTTCAGTGCTCTTTGCAGATCTGAAGTCCACTTGGAAGATGTTTTGAAACTTAGACATTTTTGTCTTAGTGTGAGAATGAGCTTTTGTCTTGTGATTGTTTTGGTTTGGGTTTGTTTCTCTTAAATACTAGTTGAGGGAGAATCCTATTATCCAGGTATCACAGGTGATAATATCTATTATCCAAAGGTTAAAAGGTTTTGCATAAAATAAGCATGTCTATAGCCTAGGATGTTGGTCATAGACTTGGACCATGAAAGATATCAAATCTTCACGTCTTTTTAGGTGTGACCAGTTACTTTGAAAAGGAAATGTTTCAGAACACATAGGTTTAAACATAAGTAATTATTCCACTTTTGTTTGAAGTTCAAATAATCTAAAATAACCTATTTCCGAACCGGTTGGTTATCAGTCGTTCATCCCGATGCGGTTATTTGGTGCATGCACTAAATAACCGGTCGGTTTACTCTGTCTGATATACCAGGCGGTTCTTCCATAGATACCTTGAAAATTTGAAGTTCAACAGTTTAGGAGGAACTACCGGTTTTGTCTGTCCAAACCGGTTTCCCTTTAAGCATCCTTAGGAAGGATCTGACTAATATCGGTTAAACCGAGAGTAAGTCTGAATTGAGAGAACTTAGCTTCCTGTAGAGGCTTGGTGAAGATATCGGCTACTTGTTGATCTGTCGGTACGTATTCTAGCCGGATATGCTTCAGCATGACATGTTATTGGATGAAGTGGTGCCTTATATCAATATTCTTGGTTCTGGAGTGGAGAACCGGATTGTAGGTGATTGATATGGCACTCGTGTTTTCACAGAAGATCGGAGACTCTTCGGCTATGACACCGAAGTTCGTTAGTTGTTGTTGGATCCAAAGAAGTTGTGAACAACAACTTCCGGCTTCCAGGTATTCAGCTTCTGCGGTGGAAGTGGCCACCGATGTCTGTTTCTTGCTATGCCATGAAACAAGCCGGTCACCTAGGAATTGGCATGTTCCGCTGGTACTTTTTCTGTCAATCTTACAACCTGCATAGTCTGCATCTGAATAACTCGTTAGGTTAAAGGACGAGTCCTTTGGATACCACAGGCCGACATCAGGTGTTCCCTTTAGGTACTTCAATATTCTCTTTGCGGCTGTGTAGTTGGATTGTTTTGGATTGGCTTGAAATCTTCCACACACACCGACTGCAAATAGAATATCTGGTCTACTTGTTGTCAGGTATAGGAGGGAACCGATTATGCCCCGGTACGCGATCTGGTCTATCGATTGGCCCTCATCATCCTTGTCCAATTTAACCGATGAGCTCATTGGAGTAGCCGCTGAGGAGCATGTGTCCATCCCAAATTTCTTTAGAAGCTCCTTGGTGTACTTGGGTTGGCTAATGAACGTTCTTTCTTCGAGTTGTTTAACCTGAAGGCCTAGGAAGAAGCTTAACTCTCCCATCATACTCATTTCAAACTTGTTAGTCATCAGTTTTGAGAATTTATCACATAGCTTAGGATCGGTTGAACCGAAAATGATATCATCTACATATATTTGAACAAGTAGGATATGTTCCTTCTTCTCAAATTTAAATAACGTTTTGTCCACCGAACCGATGGTGAAGTCATGTTCTAACAAAAATGCGGTTAGTGTGTCATACTAGGCTCTAGGTGCTTGTTTTAGACCGTATAAAGCTTTGTTTAATCGATATACATGGTTTGGAAACTCAGCACTTTTGAAACCGGGTGGTTGTTCAACATACACCTCTTCTCGTAGGTCACCATTCAAAAATGCACTTTTAACATCCATTTGAAAAACCTTAAAGTTTTTGAATGCAGCAAAGGCTAGAAAAATCCTAATAGCTTCAATCCTAGCTAGCGAATGATTCTTCAAAATCAATGCCTTCTTCATGTTTGTAACCTTGTGCCACTAATCTGACTTTGTTCCTCGTGACCAAACCGTCTTCATTGAGTTTGTTTCTAAATACCCATCTTGTTCCTATGACCGGGTGATCTTTCGGTCTAGGGACTAGGTACCAGACTTTATTACTCTCGAACTGGTTTAATTCTTCTTGCATTCCCAAGATCCAATCCGGATCTGACAGTGCTTCATCTATTCTTTTTGGCTCAATCTAGGATATAAAAGCGGAATTAAAGTATTCCTCCAGAAGTTGACGCCTAGTTCGAACAGGTTCTGAAGGGTCACCTATAATTTGCTCAGAAGGATGTTTAGTGTTCCTTTTGAAATTCGGTTCATGGATGTCTACCAAATCACCGTTCACTTGATCAAGGCTAGACAT
>NW_025919162.1:0-50037 GCF_907164915.1 Impatiens glandulifera
ATTAACTGATATATATATTTTTCTTTGCATTATAGGGACTTCGTGTTTTTAGTATATGTTTTTCTTCTTGACATTATATTTTCCTATCTTATTGACTTTGTATTTCAAACTTCATAGTTTAGTTAGGGATTTGAATTTTGAAAGAGAAAAATATCAAGTAATTGTAAACTAATGTCAAATTAAATTTTGTTTCAAGATATTATCTCATCTAGATCTATATTCTGGCAAAATAAAGTGTTCCAAAAAAAATTATAATGATTTTTCAGTGCCATATCTAGACCTAAGAAGTTTTTCTAAATAGGATATATACCTAAATTTTCTTGAACATCTCTGTTTGATGCAAAATATTGTTTCCAGCCTTATACAATAAAATTTATAAACTTAGGATCAACAATTGCAAGCAATCCAGTTTGTAATGTTTTACGCAAAGGTGGAGAATGTTCTCCCCACTTTTTGTCACCTCCAAAGCTACACTTTTTGTCACCTCCAAAGCAGTTCGGCCAACCCTTTCCTCCAACCCTTGATGGCTGCAAGGTGAAGGGGATTGTTCCCATCCCTATCCTTCACCCACACTGCCACACATATTGGGTCCTATTGATAGTAGAGCCCTGACAATATCAATGTGTGTCCTCGCAACACAACTAAGTGGAGCAGGGACCATTTACGATGGTCAAGGACTAGAGCCAAGCCTGCGCATTGTTGAAGGATCAGGTTTACAAAAGGACTGCGGCCTCGAAAATCAGCCATGTGGAGGGGGTATGGACTAAGCCGCCTAGGTCGATTCGCTCGAGTGCCCATCGATCCAGCGTTAGTATGTGGTGCAATTGCGCGACAGTCTTCTCTTATGGCCGACTCTTCTATTGCTTCCATTCCATTCCCTCTATTTCTCTCATAGTTGATGTCTCATAGTCATAGTTGATGTGCCATGACAATGAAAATATATATATTAAGGAGAAGCTAGAAGATGACTTTGATTATTTCAATCCTCTTGATGTATATACATAGTATTTTTGTACACATAAAATACATACTCATTGAAAGAAATATTCAATTTTAAATGCACATGCTAAACAAAACAATCAAACAAAATTAACTTCTAAGTTGTATCTCACAAAAGAACATGTAAGAATTCTAAATAATTATTGTTATATAATTACTCTAACCTATATATTTTTCTCATTCTACTCATGTATTTTAAATTTGATACTGCTTTTTTTTGGAAAAAAATGTTTTTTTAATTAAAATCAGTTTGATGTGATTTGAAAAAAAAGAACGGTTTTTGAGTATGAATTATAGAAATATCCTTATATTTGGTAAATATTTTCATTCATGTCTTTTTTTTTTAAATTATAAAAGATAATTTAACATTTTGTTGACTGAAATTATTAGATTAATAAAAAAATATTAAATGTAATAAATTAATTTTTGGAATAAAATTCTCAAATAACACTATCTCACAAAAGAACATTTCAAATTATTTCTAAATAATCATTGTCATAATAATAATTCAGACATATTTTATTAAAATAATCATATTATTTATTATAAACTTTAGTACATATTTATATTTAAGTTTTGGTTTATTTTTATTCTATTTTGTTCGCTATATCTTAAATGTTTATTAATTTCATATTATCGTTATATTTTGCAAATCTAAAAAATATATTATAAGTTTAACATAACTATGATAAAATAATCATTTTTTGTGAAGGTGTTGTAAGGTGGAGCATCAAATGTTTTTTGGTATGTGTTTCTCCTTCGCTGAATGCTCTTCGAGGATAGGGCCTCACCTGTTCCATACATACCATTAGTCCCTATATCACCAATTGACCTTTTCTTTCGAAGAGAAATTGTAGTTTTAGCAATTCAAATAACATGTCCAAAACCCAATTCATAGTTCTTATTAGGCTATAAACACGATAAATAAAATAAAGAACAAAGAGAAAAATAAATATATGCATGCATCGCTAGGCTTTCAACATCTATAATGTTTTTGGTAATACAATAGGAATAGGATAGAAAGCCTATCAATCATCTTTACATTGAAATCACAATTGGAAAAAAGAACTAAATGGAGGGTGAATCACATGCACCCTAGGGAAGGGAAACTATTGAAAATTATGAGAAAGTGATCAACCAACAAGAGAAAATTATATATGATATTGTTGAAGAGCGCGGAAAAAAAGGAATGGAAAAAAACTAAATCAAAGTTAATTAGTGTGAATGTTGTTAACCATTTTCACAACAATATAACTGCAAGGTAAAAGATGTAACGAACCTCTGCCTGAATTAAAGCCCTTTAGTTGAAGAATATAATTAGTTAGATATTGTTAGCTTACTTAGTATAATAAATAGAGGAAGTAGCTAGGGTATTTCAATATCAGATTATATATTGTTAGCTTAATATTATTCTTGGGGTTCATCTCCTTTCTTGTATAAACCCTAGAGGTTTGTTAACTTGTGTATGACAAACAAATATTATGTATTTCTTGATTTTACCCAAGATACCATTTCTAACTTTTTGTGTTTGCTCTATTATATAAATATGCATTTATATTACTCAATATACTAGTATGGAACTAAACCCACCAATTAACAAAACATCATTGCACAGATATCAGATCACATGTGGTGCTTGTTTCAGGTAGGGTTTAACATTTTTATTTTTGTGAAGAAAGGGGACTAGAAGGTGAATGATAGTGAAATACCAGTCTATATGAGCCAGGCTTGACAACTCTCCCAACATCAATGAAGTCAAAAAGGGACTGCAAAATAAACCAATGAAGTTTACTAGTTAGAATGCACTGCAAAATAAATAAATAGCAACATGATAGAATATGATGCTATTGTTATTCCATTAACATAAATGACTAATTAATTACCTGTAGTTTATCTGATTTAACAAATCTGCGACCACGACGGCTTCCATCTGGCATCCTTACAAGAAGTGTTACAGCATTTTCATCATCTGCCATTGGTTCCTTAGGAAGAGAAGCTTCTTTTGCAGCAAGGTTTCTCTCAATTTCCTAGCATTACAATCACATTTTTAGCATTATGGTGGAAACTGAAAATAACATAACATACCTGCAAACTTCATCACAAGGACAAAGTTGTAAGGTGTACAACAAATGGAAAAATAAACTTCAGTGTCCATTTTGGCATGAAGACAAGTTAATTATGGGTCTTGTCATGATGGAAAGTGATTATCAGGATAACAGTCTCTTTGAAGGAGGAAAGCAAGACTGAAAATGCCATTTTGGTATTAAATCTTGTATGTAAAGTTGTATTGAGGTCTCGGGTTCAATTCCCAATAAGAGTCTGAATGGCAGTGAGAGGTCATGGTTGTGGGAGGTCAAGCTAGTTCCTCCAAGGAATAAACCATGGTTTACAAAGAAGAAGTAAGACTGTATTTGCATTGCCAAAAGGTCATATCAACTATGCTTTCACATAACGGTCTGTGGTATAAGGTTTTGTTCACTTACTAAAAATACAAAAAAATCTACATTTGGCATAAGCACTTGATCAAGAAAATCTTTTGGAACACAGTCCAAAATTTTAACCCAATTTTTGGCCTAGTGTTCCAAATGTTCCTAATTAAAAACAAAATAGTTGATATGGTGAAATGTAATCAAGACTTGTGTCTTTACTCTTTATCCTCCGACCCAATAATCAATATATATATATATATATATATATATTCAGTAAGCGTACAATGGTAAAAAAACAAAACATTAAGTGTGGATACAAAAGTAGCCAAAAAGTTTTATATAAATGAGGTTTCATTTCATCTAATTCAATTACAATTTTCATGCCAAGAAAAGAAAAAACACCAGCAATTTTCCAATGTGAGTGTGAGGAGATGATGACAAAATAACAGTTTTCAAATAAGCTCAACATTACAAGCCAAGTGGCAGATGTTGTGTCCCTCACACCCCAAGATATTTTATGCATGACAAGGACATTAGCAGACATGCAAAATACAAACAAGAGTTAAAAAAAAATATATATATATATATATATATATATATATATATATATATATATATATTTGATATGGCCAATAGAAAATATAATTGCTACAGTGATTTGTTCTGGAAAACTCATCTTCCTAGCAAACATCAAACTATAATGTTAAGGTTATGCAACATGGTTTGGTAGTACCTGTTCTTCCTCGAATTTTTTACGCAGTTCTTCCTCCTTACGCCTTTCTGCTTCTGCGGCAGCTTCTTTAACTGCTTGCTCCTCCAAACGCATTACTTCAGCCTCTTCTACAGCTTTAAGTTCTTTCTCTCTGTCAGCTTGCAATGATGCAAGATATTCATCATCCTACATAATATACATGAAAACTTTAACACAGTTGGAACGCAATGTTTTTACCACTAGAGACTTGAGATTTACATTTAATAGGAATCTAATCAATAAATGGGGGATTTGCACTGGATGGGATTATTTCGATTGATATGAATCTAATCTAATCTATTGTTTCTTCTTTATGTTTCTGCTTTCTTGTTTGTGTAACCCATGAATGCATCTTGCGATTTTCTTCTTTAATATGAAAGTTGACCTTTATAAAAAATAAAATAAAAGATATATAGACCTGTTGCTCTCGTATCATGCGCTGAGCAGCAAGCCCTGGTGATGGTGAGCGAGGTATCCTTTGAGGATAAAGGCCTTGATTTGTCCCCAAACTATTCTGCACAAACTGCTGACGTGGATATGGAAAATTGTAATTGCTTTCTTGGATTCCTCCAAAAAGAGCAGCTTCAAGCATCACAGCTTCATCATGTTCCTCAGACGAGATTCCTCCCCACTTCAAAAGCAAATGAAGATCTTATACAACTTTTCATTACAATAACTAATTAGACAATATAGAATGAATTCAATGTATTACCTCATCAAAATTGAAGCCGTTCCTGTTTTGTGCGGTATCAGGACCAGTATGTTGTTCAGCACTTGATGACGCACTAACTTCAGCTCCCCCAGAATTGCGTGTAAGTCTGTGCCTAACCAGTGGATGCTCTTCTGCATCTTCCGCTTCATCTTGGAAAGACGAGCTTCCAACAGCCAACCCACTTTTCCAGGTAATGTAAAAATCAACTCCCTCCTTGAGGAATGAGCATAAGGACAATAGAAAGAATTTAATTTTTTTGAGACCAAGGTCTTCCTTGGAAGAGGGTAGCACAACATTCCACCGTCTAGGTGCTTTTAGTGAAAATTGAACTTGAGACTTCAACCTAAAATTTTGTTTGATGAAACAGTGTGTGGGGGGGGGGGGGGTGGGGTTATTATTTGGGCCAGTAATTATGATATTTGATGGTTGAAATGATAGGTAATATGGTAAGAGATTTGTATCAACCATCAAATAGAAACTTGTTAAGTCATATTCCAAATAAACGCTACACATTGAAAAAGATAACATCTTGAGATGATTACACAAACTCAATCATTAAAATAAAGGAAGGGTATTGACGAACAATCGGATTATAAACGTTGATTCAAATCTCTAAAAAGCCCTAATGTTAACTAAACAGTAGTGTTGAACAAAACCCACCGATAACGAATAAGCAGATAAACTCCGGAACAGAAGAATTGAATCATAGAACCCCAAGCATATGTACTAACAATCACATATAGGAACTCCAATCGGCAGAGGAATGAAGCTAGAAGAATTGACCTCGAGTTTTCGGATGGCAACCTCTTCAGAGGCTCCGGTGATGCTGATGAATGTCTCGACTGCTTCACGATCAGCCCCCGCCATATCTAGCAACTACAGAAATCAGCTGGCCGGAGATGGAGTCAGATTGGTTCGGTTGTGTTCACAAAAGAAAGAAAGAAAGAAAGAAAGAAAGAGAGAGAAGAGAGATTGCGTGTAAGTGAATTGAGTATATAGGGATTGGTACGGTGGTCAAGGGTATTTTTGGTAATTACTACGTTTTTAAGAAAAATGTTCTTCTTTTTAACTTACAACTTATATTACTAATTTTGAGATATACTTTAATTCAATTTTAGTATGAACTTGAAAATATTAATAAATATATCATGTATAAGTATATATATATATTTTTTTTTTATATTTTAATCAACCAATAAAATTTATTATCTAAGTTAAATAAATTGTTACTTACAATTGTGTACGGATTAGGGTTTTTAGATAACCTATTTTTTTTTTATTTTTTTTTTAATATTTAAAAGATATTAATATATAATGATAAAATTAAATTAATAATTTAAAATATATAATATTTTAATATTTTGGTTAATAAATTAAATAATATAATTAGAAAGGGAGTGAGATAATGTTTTCGAATTGAATTATTTAAATAACACAAACCCGAACCAGCTATAACGATGAATTATGTTCTTTTCTCAATTTAGAAAAGACACGTAGTTAAAAGCTTATTAAGAGATATTTATCAAAATTGACAACTATGGAGGAATTTGTTCAAGGTTTTCTCTAGAAAAAAATGATTCATCACATTCGTCCTAAAAAAACAAATATCTCTATAAACAACTACCCAAAGGTGATGCCTCTCCATGGGCTCTTAAACTATTGTCTTTCAATTTTTATATACGGTCTTTTAAAATTGTAAAATATTTCATATTGAATAAATCAATAGTTGAATTAGTTGTCTTTCCTATATTTCATAATTAATTTTATATAAATATATTTTTTCTCACACAAATTTTCTACACTATTTATATTATATATATATGAATATATAATTTATATGACTATTAATTCAAAAAAAACACAACTAAATTTACATTAAAAAAATCATTATCTAATATTAAAAAAAAATTATAAAAATAAATAAAAAAATATTACAAATTCATGTTTATATGTATATAAAAATATTTGATTCATACAAAATATATATATATATATATAAAAAAAAATTTCCATATATATATTTATAAATATTTTATACAATTTACCTATAAGAAGAAACAATTACTAATAACTAATATTTTTTTTATGTTTTCCTCTAATTATATATATATATATGAATTATATTTTCTCTTCATATAAAAATATTCTCTTTTTACTAAATTAAAATACTTTATAAAAAACTTTGAGGATATAAACAGTAAACGATCCATAGAAGATTATGAGAATTATTCGGATAAAAAAAATTTTAAATAAAAACTTGATCATGTCATATCAAATAAAATATAACATCAACTTAAATCTAACTAATTTAAAAAATATATGACACTCAAGTGCTAAAAAAATCATCGAAGGGCCAAGAAAAAATATTTTAAAAATATTTTTTCAACCTCTCTGCAACTTTATTTTAAAGAAAAAAAAAAGAAATAACTTGAATGAATTATTTTATAATTAGTAATTATAATTAGTAATTATGTAAGAATATTTTAATTTCTCGTACAACGTAGGGTATCCTACTAGTTCATATAGTTATGTTATTTTGCATTACTCATCAAATAATTAATCTACAAATATGATAAATTTGTCACACGCCTTTCTATGTTAATTTATAATTACTTCTCGTTTTATGTTTTTATATTTTTAGTTTATTAATTTGATTTTTTTTTTATAGATTAGAAAGAAGTGACATCTCAAAACTGACTTAAGTCGATGATCATTTAACGCCTATTCTTAATATTCATTTTTAACAGGATTCGATAAGTATAGACAATCCGTTAAAAAAAGGTTTAAATTGAAAATTATTTTTACTATAGATAGTTGGAATTTTAGTAAACAAATGCTTTCCAATGAATTGGATGTAGATAATATAGACACAAATAGTATTGGCTATATCGAATAATCTAAAATTAAGAAATTAATATTATTTATGTTCAATTATCTCAAAATAAATTAATCAGTAAAAAAAAATTAAAATAAATAAAACAAAACAAGAATGAAGCAGCTTCAAAAATACAACAAAATGATAATTAAATCTTTTGGCTTGTTTCCGTCGTCTTTTCCTATCAAATAAATGACTAAGATTAAAATAATTTAATCTTATTTTAATTTATTTAGTTTACTTAAATTAGTCTAAGTTAATATTATAATATTGTGGGTATCTATATTCATAAAAAAAATTTCTTATTTTTCTCAAAAATTAAAACCAGTTATATATTTTAGTTAGAAAAAAATGGTAAATATAAATTGATGTTTTGATTTAAAAATTTTCATAAAAAAATGTTTTTTTTATTTATTTGAAATGATAATAAAAAAATTAGATGATATTTTATAAATATTTGATGAACAGTCTAAGAAATAATGTTTGTAATAATTCAGAATTTAAAAAGTTGCCAATTTCATTTTGATATTTTATAAATATTTGATGAATAGTCTAAGAAATAATGTTTTTAATAATATATATTTCGATTGACAATAAAATAAAAATGAAATAAAAAATTATATAAAGAGCTTATTTGAGAACCCTAACCGACCGCCCATCCATTTTCTCTCCTTTGATAGAACCCTAACGGAGAAAGTAATGAACCGCCGCCCTCCACCAAAGCGACAAGTAACATTTCTTCTTCCCAACCATTCGTCTCCTAACGATGACGATTTACAATCTAACACGATTTCTCCCAAGTCAGTTCCTGAAGTAAAGTTGTTTCATCCAAAAAGTCGAACGGAGAATCGTCGCAAGCTGGGAAGAAATCCAGATCTTCTAAGAGGACTGCAGAGTCCTCCGCTCTAACCAAGGGAAATGTATCAAAGAAGGCTAAAAAGAAGAAGAAGCAGGTGCAGGAGCATGAGTCCGCTGATGAGAATGTTGATCATGCTGCGATCTTGGAAGAGAAGGGCGCTAAAAAACAGTTGTTTCAACGTATATGGAATGAGGACGATGAAGTTTCTATTTTGAAAGGAATGATCAAGCAGGGTGAAAATGAAGGGATTCATCCAGCTTTACTGGATATGTTTTCTTTCTACGACTCCATTAGAGATTCAATTCAGTTAGAAGCCAGTAGAAGCCAATTAACTTACAAAGTAAAGAAGCTGAAGAAGAAGTTTTTGAAAAATCTGGAGAAAAGCTACGACGGTATAAATAGAACTTTCGCAAACGATCATGACCAGAAGTGTTATGATTTATCCAAGAGGATATGGGGAACTACTGCATGTAAAGGAAGTCTTAACGCCAAGGTGTCTAGGAATAGGAAAGGGAACAATGATGTTGAAGCCAAAGCCAAAAAATCTAACTTGGGTTCATTTAACTCGGAGAAGAAGAATGTACTCACTGATACGGAGGTTGATCGTGCTGTTGCTGCTCCATCCAATGTCGTATCTTTCTGTATGGACTTGAGCTTGGAAAAGAAAATTGAGGAATACGCGTCTCAGCTGATTACAGGTGCGAAGAAGTCAGAATTGGACAGTGTGTTCAGGGAATTACAAGTGAAGGAGACAGAGACTTACTTTCATCGCCTTGTCCACTTGCGTGAGAAGGTAATTCTGGTGTTGGAAGCATTACGTTCCAACACAAATTAAGTAATAGGTAAATATTTTAAAGACATATTGATGATGGTTTCTTTTTGGTTATGAATATCTTGCAGAATTTGGAAGTGTAGGTTATTTTTGGAACTCTATCATTCATGTTTATTATCCTTCAAGAATTGGTATGTTATCTTGAAGGGATTAAGTGTAGGTTGTTTTTGGAACTCTTATCATTCTTATGTTAAGTGTAGGTTGTTTTCAAGAATTGGTATGTTATCTTGAAGGGATTAAGTGTAGGTTGTTTTTAGAACTCTTATCATTCTTATAATTAAGTTTATTATCTCTCAGAATTGGAATGTTTTTTTATATCAAACAAGTTAGAAGTATATAACTAGTTGATCATTTTTATAGCCATTGAAAAATGGATGTTTCATTTTGTTTTGTTGATGACATTTGTGTTAGGTTAGATTTAGTTACAATGTGTTAGATTAGACTGAACTATGCTATTTAGTTACAATGTGTTAGATTTAGTTACAATGTGTCAGAATTATGAATTGATTAGTAATTGTCTGTTTCTGTTTAGGACTTTCATGGAGATCTGAACCAAGCTGTTAATGCGTATTTTACTGAAGGCGATAGAAACAAGTGAGTGTGTTTTTTCTTTTTCATTTTTCGTTATTTAAGTTCTATTACTAAACTGATATTGAATAGATGTTTTTTTCGTTGTTTCGTTATTTTTTTTTTCATTGTCCTAAATAGAATAGTTCAGTCTAATCTAACACATTGTAACTAAATCTAACCTAACACAACATGTCATCAACAAAACAAAATGAAACATCCATTTTTCAATGGCTATAAAAATGATCAACTAGTTCTATACTTCTAACTTGTTTGATATAAAAAAACATTCCAATTCTGAGAGATAATAAACTTAAACATAAGAATGATAAGAGTTCTAAACACAACCTACACTTAATCCCTTCAAGATAACATACCAATTCTTGAAAACAACCTACACTTAACATAAGAATGATAAGAGTTCCAAAAACAACCTACACTTAATCCCTTCAAGATAACATACCAATTCTTGAAGGATAATAAACATGAATGATAGAGTTCCAAAAACAACCTACACTTCCAAATTCTGCAAAATATTCATAACCAAAAAGAAACCATCATCAATATGTCTTTAAAATATTTACCTATTACTTAATTTGTGTTGGAACGCAATGTTTCCAACACCAGAATTACCTTCTCACGCAAGTGGACAAGGCGATGAAAGTAAGCCTCTGTCTCCTTCACTTGTAATTCCCTGAACACACTGTCCAATTCTGACTTCTTCGCACCTGTAATCAGCTGAGACGCGTATTCCTCAATTTTCTTTTCCAAGCTCAAGTCCATACAGAAAGATACGACATTGGATGAAGCAGCAACAGCACGATCAACCTCCGTATCAGTGGGTACATTCTTCTTCTCCGAGTTAAATGAACCCAAGTTAGATTTTTTGGCTTTGGCTTCAACATCATTGTTCCCTTTCCTATTCCTAGACACCTTGGCGTTAAGACTTCCTTTACATGCAGTAGTTCCCCATATCCTCTTGGATAAATCATAACACTTCTGGTCATGATCGTTTGCAAAAGTTCTATTAATACCGTCGTAGCTTTTCTCCAGATTTTTCAAAAACTTCTTCTTCAGCTTCTTTACTTTGTAAGTTAATTGGCTTCTACTGGCTTCTAACTGAATTGAATCTCTAATGGAGTCGTAGAAAGAAAACATATCCAGTATAGCTGGATGAATCCCTTCATTTTCACCCTACTTGATCATTCCTTTCAAAATAGAAACTTCATCGTCCTCATTCCATATACGTTGAAACAACTGTTTTTTAGCGCCCTTCTCTTCCAAGATCGCAGCATGATCAACATTCTCATCAGCGGACTCATGCTCCTGCACCTGCTTCTTCTTCTTTTTAGCCTTCTTTGATACATTTCCCTTGGTTAGAGCGGAGGACTCTACAGTCCTCTTAGAAGATCTGGATTTCTTCCCAGCTTGCGACGATTCTCTGTTCGACTTTTTGGATGAAACAACTTTACTTCAGGAACTGACTTGGGGGAAATCGTGTTAGATTGTAAATCGTCATCGTCAGGAGACGAATGGTTGGGAAGAAGAAAGGTTACTTGTTGCTTTGGTGGAGGGCGACGGTTCATTACTTTCTCCGTTAGGGTTCTATCAAAGGAGAGAAAATGGATGGGCGGTCGGTTAGGGTTCTCAAATAAGCTCTTTTTATAATTTTTTGTTTCATTTTTATTTTATTGTCAATCGAAATATATATTATTAAAAACATTATTTCTTAGACTATTCATCAAATATTTATAAAATATGAACTGTTCATTTTTGAAATTGGCAACTTTTTAAATTCTGAATTATTAAAAACATTATTTCTTAGACTATTCATCAAATATTTATAAAATATCATCTAATTTTTTTATTATCATTTCAAATAAATAAATAAAACATTTTTTTATGAAATTTTTTAAATCAAAACATCAATTTTTATTTACCATTTTTTTCTAACTAAAATATATAACTGGTTTTAATTTTTTTGAGAAAAATAAGAATTTTTTTTATGAATATAGATACCCACAATATTATAATATTAACTTAGACTAATTTAAATAAACTAAATAAATTAAAATAAGATTAAATTATTTTAATCTTAGTCATTTATTTGATAGAAAAAGACGACGGAAACAAGCCAAAAGATTAAATTATCATTTTGTTGTGTTTTTAAAATAATTCATTCAAGTTACTTCTTTTTTTTTCTCTAAAATAAAGTTGCAGAGAGGTTGAAAAAATATTTTTAAAATATTTTTTCTTGGCCCTTCGATGACTTTTTTAGCACTTGAGTGTCATATCTTTTTTAAATTAGTTAGATTTGAGTTAATGTTATATTTTATTTGATGTGACATGATCAAGTTTTTATTTAAAAAAAAAATTATCCGAATAATTCTCATAATCTTATATGGATCGTTTACTGTTTATATCCTCAAAGTTTTTTATAAAGTATTTAATTTAATAAAAAGAGAATATTTTTATACGAAGAGAACATATAATATATATAAATATTAAGATTATAAATATAAGTAATAAAGAAAAAAAATTTAAAAATTGAGAAAAATTCGAAAATTAAAATTTTACACACTTATCTTTTTATTTAAAATATTTTAAACCAAAATTAATTCTAAAATATTAAGATGACTTTTTATTTGGATTATCCTATTAAATTCTTAATTACTCCAACTATCATTTCAAATAAAATAAAATAAAATAAAATCATAAATTTCACATCACAAACTAGATAATTAAAGTTTTGAAACATTCCGTTAAATTGAAACATTTTGGACGATCTGAACATTTTTGTATGTGGATGGGTTACTTAAAACATTCTATTAAATTGAAGAGTTAATTTTAACTTTTTCTCTTTCATTTTTATTAACAATGATATAGTTTAGATGAATAACTAATTAATTATACATATTTCAAAACAATAAATCTTATTATTTATACTTACAATAACTGTAATCTGTAATGCAAAATGCCATTCATGATATTCCTTTCAATTTAAATAGTAACCTTTAATCTTTTATCAACCAATCTTAACACTTAAGTTAAGTTAGTAAGTTACAAATTCATTTAATTTAAATATGAAATTGATTTAATAGTCTCTCATTTACTTACTTAATGTGTTCATTTGATAAGAAAAATTAAGAAAGTTAATTTTTGGAACCGGCTAGAAAAACTAAACAATTGTTGACTTTCATGTGCAGGTGCAGATCAAAACATATGAACCGGCTGGAGCATCATGAACCCGGTTGCTGAAACACTTCAAAGAAAATCAGTTCCAAGTGATCAAGTCAAGATCAGAGGAACCTGTTTCCACTCTCTCAGGTGACCGACCAGCAAAGACAAAAGTTCACATTCCAGCCGGACTATATTATGTAAGAGACAAAACCGGTCACTTCAATCTGCAGAGATGACGTATGGTGACGAAATAGACGTGTCTCGAAAGAATAAAAGAAGATAAGATCCGATCGGAAGCATGCGAGGAAAGCAATGATGATTTACTGATCCGATGTTGACAACCGGAAGGTGCATGCCTGACACGTGTTCAAATCTGCAAACCGGTAACGTCACATTTTCTTGAAGAATCCTTGCATGCTTGCCAAGTGTTGAGGAAGGTGAAACGTGCAAGTAACCTTCCTACACCGGCGTAATAATGATCAACCAATCCCACGGTGAGAGAAGAAAATGACCGTTGGGATCTCATCTACTATAAAAGGAAGATGAAACGTCCTCATTAAATGTAGTAGAGCGAATCACATTCATCTGAGAAAAGCGATAAGTTACAGAAATCTTAGAGAGATAAACTTTTACGATCCAAAACCGGTGTGTCATAAACCGGAAGCTTTGTCTGTGTGTGTTTGTACTGTGTTGTGTATTACATCAAGAGTGAGTTGGTGTAACCGGCGAGTAGCGAGTTGGGCTCGACCGACATTGTAATTGTTGTAACTTTGAAAGTTAGTGGAGATCCTTCTCATAACCTGAGAAGAAAGGGTGACGTATGAGGGTTTGCTCCGAATATCCATAAAAATCTTGTCTCGTGTCATTTCCTTCATTACTTATTCACTTAACCTAACCAAAATCAATCTTACTCCGAAAACCGGTCCACTCATATTCTTAAAACATACTCCTTTTAAACATCATCTAAAGTCGCATACGTTGCTTTAGACTGAAACAGACATTTCCGCCTTAAACCCGGTTCAAGAGTCTGTAACAGTTTGTGAAGTGCTGAGAACGGTTATAGTCTCTAACCGGACTATCACCAAAGTGTGTTGTGTGTTGTAAGAAGCCACCTTTCTCAAAACCGGAAACACCCTGGTCCTCCAAGGGCGTCCCCAATCCTAACAAGTGGTATCAGAGCGAGGTTCTTAGCACTCGAGCAATCGAAGAAGATGGGAAGCATAACCCACAGCGACAATCCACCAATGCTAAACAGTGAAGCGTTTAGCAATTGGAAGAAACAGATGTATTTACATCTGATCACATTAGATGATGAAATGAGCCGAGTCCTGAAAGAGGGACCGATCAAGATCAACAAAGAGTTAGACCAATGGACAAATGAAGATCGAAGACGGAGTAACCTGGACAACCATTGCATGAGGCACATCTACAAGGCTATAGATGATAACACCTTGAACAAGATATCAGACTGTGATAGTGCAAAGGAAGCCTGAGAAACGATCATTCAGATCCATGAAGGAAACGAAACTAAATGGAGGGTGAATCACATGCACCCTAGGGAAGGGAAACTATTGAAAATTATGAGAAAGTGATCAACCAACAAGAGAAAATTATATATGATATGGTTGAAGAGCGCGGAGAAAAAGGAATGGAAAAAAACTAAATCAAAGTTAATTAGTGTGAATGTTGTTAACCATTTTCACAACAATATAACTGCTGTGTAAAAGATGTAACGAACCTCTGCCTGAATTAAAGCCCTTTAGTTGAAGAATATAATTAGTTAGATATTGTTAGCTTACTTAGTATAATAAATAGAGGAAGTAGCTAGGGTATTTCAATATCAGATTATATATTGTTAGCTTAATATTATTCTTGGGGTTCATCTCCTTTCTTGTATAAACCCTAGAGATTTGTTAACTTGTGTATGACAAACAAATATTATGTATTTCTTGATTTTACCCAAGATACCATTTCTAACTTTTTGTGTTTGTTCTATTATATAAATATGCATTTATATTACTCAATATACTAGTATGGAACTAAACCCACCAATTAACAAAACATCAATGCACTGATATCAGATCACATGATATCAGATCACATGTGGTGCTTGTTTCAGGTAGGGTTTAACATTTTTATTTTTGTGAAAAAAAGGACTAGAAGGTGAATGATAGTGAAATACCAGTCTATATGAGTCAGGCTTGACAACTCTCCCAACATCAATGAAGTCAAAAAGGGACTGCAAAATAAACCAATGAAGTTTACTAGTTAGAATGCACTACAAAATAAGTAAATAGCAACATGATAGAATATGATGCTATTGTTATTCCATTAACATAAATGACTAATCAATTACCTGTAGTTTATCTGATTTAACAAATCTGCGACCACGACGGCTTCCATCTGGCATCCTTACAAGAAGTGTTACAGCATTTTCATCATCTGCCATTGGTTCCTTAGGAAGAGAAGCTTCTTTTGCAGCAAGGTTTCTCTCAATTTCCTAGCATTACAATCACATTTTTAGCATTATGGTGGAAACTGAAAATAACATAACATACCTGCAAACTTCATCACAAGGACAAAGTTGTAAGGTGTACAACAAATGGAAAAATAAACTTCAGTGTCCATTTTGGCATGAAGACAAGTTAATTATGGGTCTTGTCATGATGGAAAGTGATTATCAAGATAACAGTCTCTTTGAAGGAGGAAAGCAAGACCGAAAATGCCATTTTGGTATTAAATCTTGTATGTAAAGTTGTATTGAGGTCTCGGGTTCAATTCCCAATAAGAGTCTGAATGGCAGTGAGAGGTCATGGTTGTGGGAGGTCAAGCTAGTTCCTCCAAGGAATAAACCATGGTTTACAAAGAAGAAGTAAGACTGTATTTGCATTGCCAAAAGGTCATATCAACTATGCCTTCACATAACGGTCTGTGGTATAAGGTTTTGTTCACTTACTAAAAATACAAAAAAAATCTACATTTGGCATAAGCACTTGATCAAGAAAATATTTTGGAACACAGTCCAAAATTTTAACCCAATTTTTGGCCTAATGTTCCAAATGTTCCTAATTAAAAACAAAATAGTTTATATGGTGAAATGTAATCAAGACTTGTGTCTTTACTCTTTATCCTCCGTCCCAATAATCAATATATATATATATTCAGTAAACGTACAATGGTAAAAAAACAAAACATTAAGTGTGGATACAAAAGTAGCCAAAAAGTTTTATATAAATGAGGTTTTATTTCATCTAATTCAATTACAATTTTCATGCCAAGAAAAGAAAAAACACCAGCAATTTTCCAATGTGAGTGTGAGGAGATGATGACAAAATAACAGTTTTCAAATAAGCTCAACATTACAAGCCAAGTGGCAGATGTTGTGTCCCTCTCACCCCAAGATATTTTATGCATGACAAGGACATTAGCAGACATGCAAAATACAAACAAGAGTTAAAAAATATATATATATATTTGATATGGCCAATAGAAAATATAATTGCTACAGTGATTTGTTCTGGAAAACTCATCTTCCTAGCAAACATCAAACTATAATGTTAAGGTTATGCAACATGGTTTGGTAGTACCTGTTCTTCCTCGAACTTTTTACGCAGTTCTTCCTCCTTACGCCTTTCTGCTTCTGCGGCAGCTTCTTTAACTGCTTGCTCCTCCAAACGCATTACTTCAGCCTCTTCTACAGCTTTAAGTTCTTTCTCTCTGTCAGCTTGCAATGATGCAAGATATTCATCATCCTACATAATATACATGAAAACTTTAACACGGTTGGAACACAATGTTTTTACCACTAGAGACTTGAGATTTACATTTAATAGGAATCTAATCAATAAATGGGGGATTTGCACTGGATGGGATTATTTCGATTGATATGAATCTAATCGAATCTAATCTATTGTTTCTTCTTTATGTTTCTGCTTTCTTGTTTGTGTAACCCATGAATGCATCTTGCGATTTTCTTCTTTAATATGAAAGTTGACCTTTATAAAAAATAAAATAAAAGATATATAGACCTGTTGCTCTCGTATCATGCGCTGAGCAGCAAGCCCTGGTGATGGTGACCTTTGAGGATAAAGGCCTTGATTTGTCCCCAAACTATTCTGCACAAACTGCTGACGTGGATATGGAAAATTGTAATTGCTTTCTTAGATTCCTCCAAAAAGAGCAGCTTCAAGCATCACAGTGTTACGAGGGATTACTAGGGTTAGGTTTCTTAACCCTAAAGTAAGCTGACGGGTAGACGTAACAGTTATTAATAAGACAATTAGCCAAAATATGAAATAATTGATTAATTGAGAATAAATAATTATTTATATGGAAATAAATAATTATTAATAAGGTAGTAGCTAAAAATGTGAGATTGACGGGAAATTGATTATGGCAGTTGGAGAGTATATAAGGAAGGGATATAATCTACAGAATATTCGGCTGAGGATTGATTATGGTAGGTGGAGACTATATAAAGAAGAGATCGGGGGTCTATAGAAAACATATTAGACATTATTCGAGAATTCTCTCAAGATTAACTTCTCTCTATCTTCTTATTCTTCCCCCATTGTATTCACCCTATTAGGGTTCTGTCTCTCTTCTATCAATTCAAGTGTTATCTTATATTCTCTTCGTCCTTCATTCTATTTCTATTATTTATGTCATTTCAATATATATATACCTAATTCGACTTTAAGCTGTATCACACAGCTTCATCATGTTCCTCAGACGAGATTCCTCCCCACTCAAAAGCAAATGAAGATCTTATACAACTTTTCATTACAATAACTAATTAGACAATATAGAATGAATTCAATGTATTACCTCATCAAAATTGAAGCCGTTCCTGTTTTGTGCGGTATCAGGACCAGTATGTTGTTCAACACTTGATGACGCACTAACTTCAGCTCCCCCAGAATTGCGTGTAAGTCTGTGCCTAACCAGTGGATGCTCTTCTACATCTTCCGCTTCATCTTGGAAAGACGAGCTTCCAACAGCCAACCCACTTTTCCAGGTAATGTAAAAATCAATTCCCTCCTTGAGGAATGAGCATAAGGACAATAGAAAGAATTTAATTTTTTTGAGACCAGGGTCTTCCTTGGAAGAGGGTAGCACAACATTCCACCGTCTAGGTGCTTTTAGTGAAAATTGAACTTGAGACTTCAACCTAAAATTTTGTTTGATGAAACAGTGTGTGGGGGGTGGGGTTATTATTTGGGCCAGTAATTATGATATTTGATGGTTGAAATGATAGGTAATATGGTAAGAGATTTTTTTTTTAAAAACCCAAATAATTCAGGATCAAAGAAGCTCAAGTTCAAGAATCATACCACTTGAGGGAGTGAAAGAAATTTATGTGCGTTCAAGTGGAAATAAAAGTTAATTAATGCTTAAGTATATTAGCAGGAAAAGACATCCACCTTCTATTTGATGTAATTAACTCCGGAATATCTTCTTTCTCATCCTTATTTTGAGCCTCTCCAGAAATATCCCCAATTCATGCACGGCTCTTTCTTGCTCAACCGCCTTACAAATGAATTCAGATTTGGATTCATAATCAGACAAGTGCAATGTACAGATTGAACATACATGAAAATTACACAAACCTTCAATGATAAGGAGACAGCATGAGCAAGCTGAGCATCCTCTGCACTAGGCTGCCTTTGTTGGGTTTGTCTTCCAGAATCCTGCATTTAAAATGAAAAATCACTAAATACTTAGACGATCAAATTAAGTGATAGGCAAAACACAATCACAATACAAAACAGTAATTACATTTCCAAAATCAAAATTTGGACCAAGGTGTACTTCTCTAGCATCCTTTTTTGAAGCCTCAATAGCAGCTCGGATCATTTCTTCTTCTATATCATTTGTGTAATCAGGGAAATCTCCTATAACAGGAGCACTCGGTGCAGGAAGTGATCTTTGAATAACTTCATCATCTTCTTCGTCTATAACGATAGGCCCGTGTATTTCTGGACCATGCTCCTGAGCAGAACCAGTAATTTCTTCTATAGATGGAGCATGACCAGAACGACTAGAGTTCCCATGCCCATCTATGACCTCAATGGGGATCTCCCTAACTTCTCTTGGATGTGAAACAAAGGGTTCACGGCTTGTAAAGGCTGTGCCACCGTCAAAAAGACCTCTACCGAAATCAGGATCCAGAAGCGCGAATGGACTCGTATTTCTGGCAGAAGATAGAAATGGAAAAGGATTTCCTCTGGTCTCGGTAAGAAAGGGCTCATCTATGTCCATAGAATCATTCTCAGGAATAACAGTAGGTGCAGTTCTTATGCTGATGAGATTATGTGTACAATGAAAAAAAAAACATCAGTTTAGTAATAGAACTTAAATAACGAAAAATGAAAAAGAAAAAACACACTCACTTGTTTCTATCGCCTTCAGTAAAATACGCATTAACAGCTTGGTTCAGATCTCCATGAAAGTCCTAAACAGAAACAGACAATTACTAATCAATTCATAATTCAACCAGCACAAGAACATATGATCCATTTAAGGCTTCTTTAGGCTAACAAAAAAAAGAAAAAGGTGATGGAAGAGAACTTCAAAAAATCAAATCTCATTAATAGAAATAAGATCTAATGAACCACACAGCCAGTCATGTCAAAATGGAGAAACAGATACAAAATCACGATCTAACCCTATCAGCAGTCAGAAGGGTAAGCCTACATAACACAAAAATTGCGTCTGGATGAAAACATGTTCAGAGAGAAGATACACTTAAGGGTTTGTTGCTTCAATGGAGAAAAGGTGGCAAGAAGATACAGAACAGTAACAAATCAAAGAGAAATAGTTTTGCATTCCCCTTTCCTTTCCTTTCCTTCCCTTCCCTTCATAAAGTCTAAGTCAAAAACCCTAATCCACTTTAAGTATTTACTAACAATCACAATAGAAACCACTGAATAACTTGTTAAGTCATATTCCAAATAAACGCTACACATTGAAAAAGATAACATCTTGAGATGATTACACAAACTCAATCATTAAAATAAAGGAAGGGTATTGACGAACAATCGGATTATAAACGTTGATTCAAATCTCTAAAAAGCCCTAATGGTAACTAAACAGTAGTGTTGAACAAAACCCACCGATAACGAATAAGCAGATAAACTCCGGAACAGAAGAATTGAATCATAGAACCCCAAGCATATGTACTAACAATCACATATAGGAACTCCAATCGGCAGAGGAATGAAGCTAGAAGAATTGACCTCGAGTTTTCGGATGGCAACCTCTTCAGAGGCTCCGGTGATGCTGATGAATGTCTCGACTGCTTCACGATCAGCCCCCGCCATATCTAGCAACTACAGAAATCAGCTGGCCGGAGATGGAGTCAGATTGGTTCGGTTGTGTTCACAAAAGAAAGAAAGAAAGAAAGAAAGAGAGAGAAGAGAGATTGCGTGTAAGTGAATTGAGTATATAGGGATTGGTACGGTGGTCAAGGGTATTTTTGGTAATTACTACGTTTTTAAGAAAAATGTTCTTCTTTTTAACTTACAACTTATATTACTAATTTTGAGATATACTTTAATTCAATTTTAGTATGAACTTGAAAATATTAATAAATATATCATGTATAAGTATATATATATATATTTTTTTTTTATATTTTAATCAACCAATAAAATTTATTATCTAAGTTAAATAAATTGTTACTTACAATTGTGTACGGATTAGGGTTTTTAGATAACCTATTTTTTTTTTATTTTTTTTTTAATATTTAAAAGATATTAATATATAATGATAAAATTAAATTAATAATTTAAAATATATAATATTTTAATATTTTGGTTAATAAATTAAATAATATAATTAGAAAGGGAGTGAGATAATGTTTTCGAATTGAATTATTTAAATAACACAAACCCGAACCAGCTATAACGATGAATTATGTTCTTTTCTCAATTTAGAAAAGACACGTAGTTAAAAGCTTATTAAGAGATATTTATCAAAATTGACAACTATGGAGGAATTTGTTCAAGGTTTTCTCTAGAAAAAAATGATTCATCACATTCGTCCTAAAAAAACAAATATCTCTATAAACAACTACCCAAAGGTGATGCCTCTCCATGGGCTCTTAAACTATTGTCTTTCAATTTTTATATACGGTCTTTTAAAATTGTAAAATATTTCATATTGAATAAATCAATAGTTGAATTAGTTGTCTTTCCTATATTTCATAATTAATTTTATATAAATATATTTTTTCTCACACAAATTTTCTACACTATTTATATTATATATATATGAATATATAATTTATATGACTATTAATTCAAAAAAAACACAACTAAATTTACATTAAAAAAATCATTATCTAATATTAAAAAAAAATTATAAAAATAAATAAAAAAATATTACAAATTCATGTTTATATGTATATAAAAATATTTGATTCATACAAAATATATATATATATATATATATAAAAAAAAAATTTCCATATATATATATATATATATATTTATAAATATTTTATACAATTTACCTATAAGAAGAAACAATTACTAATAACTAATATTTTTTTTTATGTTTTCCTATAATTATAATTATATATATATATATATATATATATATATATATATATATATATATATATATATATATATATGAATTATATTTTCTCTTCATATAAAAATATTCTCTTTTTACTAAATTAAATACTTTATAAAAAACTTTGAGGATATAAACAGTAAACGATCCATAGAAGATTATGAGAATTATTCGGATAAAAAAAATTTTAAATAAAAACTTGATCATGTCACATCAAATAAAATATAACATCAACTTAAATATAACTAATTTAAAAAATATATGACACTCAGTGCTAAAAAAATCATCGAAGGGCCAAGAAAAAATATTTTAAAAATATTTTTTCAACCTCTCTGCAACTTTATTTTAGAGAAAAAAAAAAGAAATAACTTGAATGAATTATTTTACAATTAGTAATTATAATTAGTAATTATGTAAGAATATTTTAATTTCTCGTACAACGTAGGGTATCCTACTAGTTCATATAGTTATGTTATTTTGCATTTCTCATCAAATAATTAATCTACAAATATAATAAATTTGTCACACGCCTTTCTATGTTAATTTATAATTACTACTCATTTTATGTTTTTATATTTTTAGTTTATTAATTTGATTTTTTTTTATAGATTAGAAAGAAGTGACATCTCAAAACTGACTTAAGTCGATGATCATTTAACGCCTATTCTTAATATTCATTTTTAACGGGATTCGATAAGTATAGACAATCCGTTAAAAAAAGGTTTGAATTGAAAATTATTTTTACTATAGATAGTTGGAATTTTAGTAAACAAATGCTTTCAAAGGAATTGGATGTAGATAATATAGACACAAATAGTATGGGCTATATCGAATAATCTAAAATTAAGAAATTAATATTATTTATGTTCAATTATCTCAAAATAAAATAATCAGTAAAAAAAAATTGAAATAAATAAAACAAAACAAGAATAAAGCAGTTTCAAAAACACAACAAAATGATAATTTAATCTTTTGGCTTGTTTCCGTCGTCTTTTCCTATCAAATAAATGACTATGATTAAAATAATTTAATCTTATTTTAATTTATTTAGTTTATTTAAATTAGTCTAAGTTAATATTATAATATTGTGGGTATCTATATTCATAAAAAAAATCTTATTTTTCTCAAAAAAATTAAAACCAGTTATATATTTTAGTTAGAAAAAAATGGTAAATAAAAATTGATGTTTTGATTTAAAAAATTTCATAAAAAAATGTTTTATTTATTTATTTGAAATGATAATAAAAAAATTAGATGATATTTTATAAATATTTAATGAATAGTCTAAGTAATAAAGTTTTTAATAATTCAGAATTTAAAAAGTTGCCAATTTCAAAAATGAACAGTTTATATTTTATAAATATTTGATGAATAGTCTAAGAAATAATGTATTTAATAATATATATTTCGATTAACAATAAAATAAAAATGAAACAAAAAATTATAAAAAGAGCTTATTTAAGAACCCTAACCGACCGCCCATCCATTTTCTCTCCTTTGATAGAACCCTAACGGAGAAAGTAATGAACCGTCGCCCTCCACCAAAGCGACAAGTAACCTTTCTTCTTCCCAACCATTCGTCTCCTGACGATGACGATTTACAATCTAACACGATTCCCCCCAAGTCAGTTCCTGAAGTAAAGGTTGTTTCATCCAAAAAGTCGAACGGAGAATCGTCGCAAGCTGGGAAGAAATCCAGATCTTCTAAGAGGACTGCAGAATCCTCCGCTCTAACCAAGGGAAATGTATCAAAGAATGCTAAAAAGAAGAAGAAGCAGGTGCAGGAGTCCGCTGATGAGAATGTTGAACATGCTGCGATCTTGGAAGAGAAGACCGTGGAATTGATGAGAGGTACCAAAAAAGTAGTGTTAGACAATGCTTTCACGCAGGTACAAGTGAAAGAGGTAGAACATTACTTGCAATGCCTGGAATATATGATTGAGATGACAGTTCCGGTGCTGAAATCTTTGAGATCCAACACGAACTGAGTAAGTAATAGTTAAACACGTTGAAGACTTTATGATAATGGTTTCTTTTTGGCTATGAATATCTATATTATTTTGTAGTAACTAAGTATTTTTTAGGCATGTTTCAGCAAGAATTGAATTCGTATGTTATTTTTGGAACTTTTATTTTTATTATCTCAAGAATTGATATGTTATCTTGAAGGGATTAAGTGTAGGTTGTTTTTAGAACTCTTATCATTCTTATGTTTAAGTTTATTATCTCTCGGAATTGGAATGTTTTTTTCTATCAAACAAGTTAGAAGTATAGAACTAGTTGATCATTTTTGTTAGATAAATTTAGACCGGTTCGAATAAACCTAACTTAAATAAACTTTCCATGCAGGAACAAGGAACCAGACCGGATGAACAAGAGAACCGACTGAAGAAACCTAACCGGTCAAGCTACCAAACCGATCAAGAGTATTCGGAACATGACCGCACAAAGGAAGAATCGGCCAAAGCTCAAAACCGGAACCATCAAACAGCCGATCATCCACAAGACAAGAATAACCGGAAGAAGTCCGGTTACTTCACTACCAAAAGACATTCGGCCAAGTCAAGCGGCCGACCAGTACAAGAAGACATTTCGGGTATCTGTTGAGAATGATACCAAAGGAACAGACTGAATACTTCCATATCCATGCAAGTCTGCGGAAAGACTGTAGGCTGCAGAAAACAGTACTACCGGATCCTTCTACTTCGGGATAAGCCAGAAAGGAAATCTTCAAAGTACAGACAACTGTCCAAACAGACAGTGCCTACATTGAGTAAAAGACAAACCCAGCAGGTCTGTCTTACAAACCGAAAGAACAGACCGACAGGTCTGAGACGACCGCAGGTCTGAGACACTGAATCACTGCACTTCTGATCAGCCAATCAGATTCAAGGCTTTGAAATATGACCGTTGGCATATTTCACCTATAAAAGGAGGCAGTTGCAGAAGAGTAAATGCGGGACATCAAGCCAGACAAGTGAAGCGTTGAGAGCATTTACTACAAGTGGTAAAACTGTGCTATTCTAAGAAAGCCTAAGTGTTGAAAGTTAAAGTGTGTTCTACAATTTCGGTGTAAATTGTAAGAGTGTTATCGAGCAGAAAATAAGTCTCGATCGGATTGTACTTGTATTCCTTAGTGAATATCCTTCTCGCGGCTTCGAGAGGAAGGGGTGACGTAGGAGTTTTATCTCCGAACATCCATAAAATCTGTTGTGTTATTTACTTTCTGCTGGATTCATTATATAACCGACTAACTTAACCATACCGCTCCAAACCGATTCTATACTAACCATACCGAATATCCAGATTACCGAAACCGACCCACCATTCTTCAAATCTCCATCATCCGAAACCGATTCCGCCTATCATACAAGTGTGCCGCTTCAACCTGAAAGCAAACCTCTTCCGCGCTTGAACCTAGTTCAAGGGTTTGTGACAGGTTGTGTAGTATTGAAACCCCGGTGTTAATCTCTAACGGGATTAACCACCACCCTACGAGTGAGAACCGCTAACCGGTCCAACCCCCGGTCCACCAAAGCTCAAAACCGGAACCATCAAACCATAGATCATCAAACCAAAGACCGCCACCATTTAGGACATCTGAAGGAAAACCGAAATACACGAGACCGAGTGCCAAAAGGACAGTTAAAACCCTAGCAAAGAAGATTGTCCGGTTCATCAAGGTTTGGATACCTAAGGGACTAATCGCATGTGGACCCAAGTAAATGTGGGTACCAAACAGTTGTAAATATGTACATTTTGCAGGATCCAAAGAAACGGCTAGGAAACTCCGAATGGTTCTTGGACAGCGGTTGCTCCAGGCACATGACCGGAAATAGCAACTTGCTAATCGACATCAGATCAGTAACCGATGCTCTAATTACCTTCGGTGACAACTCAAAAGGTAAAACTGTGGGCAAGGGTAAGATTGTCCATGGTAATCTAACTATTGATAATGTACTTCTAGTTGAAAACCTACGTTTTAATCTACTCAATATTAGTCAGATGTGTGATGCCGGATACACGGTAGAATTCCTTAAACATGCATGCTTAGTTAAGGACTCTCAAGGTATTGTATTACTAACCGGAAATATGATAGGTAACATCTATAAGGTAGACTGGAAAACAAGAGTAGAACATCCTATATGCATGATAGCTAAGACTGATCAAACCTGGCTATGGCACAAGAGACTAAACCATCTAAACATGAAAACCTTAAACTACATTCGCGGTAAAAAGCTAGTTGAAGGTATTCCTGATATAGTATTTAACCAGGATAAGGTCTGTTCAGCATGCCAAATGGGTAAACAAACTAGGTCATCTTTTAAGAGTAATGGAAATATTCAATCTAGCCGATGCCTAGATCTTCTTCACATGGATTTATTTGGACCGATTCAGGTCATTAGTCTAGGAGGTATGCTCTATACCATGGTAGTTATTGATGATTATTCTAGATATACATGGGTAATATTTCTACCATCTAAACGTGAAACTGTATCAAACCTGATCACACTTCTTAAGCGGTTGCAAAATGAAAAATCAACTCGTATTAATAGCATTCGAAGTGATCGAGGTACCGAATTTACTAATAGTACATTAACTGCATATCTTGATGAATCCGGCATTCGACACGAGTTGTCCAGTGCTAGGACTCCTCAACAAAATGGCCTGACCGAGAGAAGAAACTGGACTCTCAAGGAAGCCGCACGGTCCATGATAGCCGACTCGGGCATTGCTCAGAAATTTTGGGCTGAGGCTATCAATACTGCATGCCATACACAAAACCGATCTTTAAATTAACAGATTTCACAACAAAACACCGTATGAGGTTTATTTTAACAGAGTTCCTAAACTCAAGTACCTCAGGATTTTCGGTTGTAAATGTTATATTCATATAAATGGTAAAACCCAACTCACCGCTTTTGATGCAAAGACCGATACCGGCATCATGCTTGGATACTCGGCAGTAAGTAAAGCATATAGAGTATATAATAATAGAACTGCAACCATGGAGGAAACAATTCACGTTGTTTTCGATGAATCGGTTGAAAGCAATACTGCTTCGTGCTTTGATCTACACAACAGACTGGAAAATAACGATATACATTCTGATAGTGAAGATGAGACTCCGGTCTTCAGGCGGTTTGTCCATGACCTAATGGGTAATATTGATACCCAGCCGGATCAAGCTGTTCTACAACAGGAAGCTGACACTTCGGTTCAATCCGAGGGAGTCAGTCGGTCTGACAATCTCGTTCAGCCTACCGACAAGTCTAGCCTTGATCAAACAAACGGCAACCTGTAGACACTCCTGAACTGAATCTCAGAAGAAATAGTAAACATCCTCCTGAGCAAATTATAGGTGACCCTTCAGAACCTGTTCGAACTAGGAGTCAACTTCTGGAAGGATATTTTAACTCTGCTTTCATATCCCAGATTGAACCGAAAAGAATAGATGAAGCATTGTCAGATCCGGATTGGATATTGGGAATGTAAGAAGAGCTAAACCAGTTCGAGAGTAGTAAAGTCTTGTACTTAGTTCCCAGACCGAAAGATCAATCGGTCATAGGAACAAGATGGGTATTCAGAAACAAACTCAATGAGGACGGTTTGGTCACGAGGAACAAAGCTAGATTAGTGGCTCAAGGTTACAAACAGGAAGAAGGCATTGATTTTGAAGAATCATTTGCTCCTGTAGCCAGGATAGAAGCCATTAGAATTTTTCTAGCCTTTGCGGCTTTCAAAAACTTTAAGGTTTTTCAAATGGATGTTAAAAGTGCATTTCTGAACGGTGATCTACGTGAAGAAGTGTACGTTGAACAACCACCCGGTTTCAAAAATGCTGCATTTCCAAACCATGTATACCGGCTGAACAAAGCTTTATACGGTCTAAAGCAAGCACCTAGAGCCTGGTATGACACACTAACCGCATTTCTATTAGAGCATGATTTTACCATCGGTTCGGTGGATAAAACTTTGTTTAAGTTTGAAAAGAAGGAACATATCCTACTTGTTCAAATTTATGTAGATGATATTATTTTCGGTTCCACCGATCCAAAGCTTTGTGACAAGTTCTCAAAAATGATGACTGACAAATTTGAAATGAGTATGATGGGATAATTAAGTTTCTTCCTAAGTCTTCAGGTTAAACAACTCAAGGAAGGAACATTCATCAGTCAACCTAAGTATACTAAGGAGCTTCTGAAGAAATTCGGCATGGACACTTGCTCCTCAACGGCTACTCCAATGAGCTCATCAGTTAAATTGGACAGAGATGATGAGGGCCAATCGGTAGACCAAATTGCATACCGAGGCATGATCGGCTCTCTACTGTACCTGACAGCGAGTAGACCGGACATCCTGTTTGCAGTTGGTGTGTGTGGGAGATTCCAAGCAAATTCAAAGCAATCCCACTACACAGCCGCAAAGAGGGTACTGAAGTATCTGAAAGGCACTCCTGACGTCGGTCCGTGGTACCCAAAAGACTCATCCTTTAATCTAACAAGCTACTCAGACGCAGATTATGCAGGGTGCAAGATCGACAGGAAAAGCACTAGTGGAACATGTCAGTTCCTAGGTGACCGACTGGTTTCATGGCACAGCAAGAAACAGACATTGGTGGCTACATCAACCGCGGAGGCTGAATACCTGGCGGCCGGAAGTTGCTGTTCTCAACTCCTCTGGATCCAACAGCAGCTGAAGGACTTCGGTATTATAGCCGAAGAGTCACCGATCTTCTGTGACAACACAAGTGCCATTGCGATCACCTACAACCCGGTTCTCCACTCCAGAACCAAGCACATCGACATCAGACATCACTTCATCCGAGAGCATGTCACGCTGAAGCATATCCGGCTGGAATACGTACCGACCGATCAACAAGTAGCCGATATCTTCACAAAGCCGCTGCAGGAAGCTAAGTTTTCTCAATTCAGACTTACTCTCGGCTTAACCGATATTAGTCAAATCCTTCCAAAGGATACTTAAAGGGAAATCGGTTCAGACAGACAAACCGGTAATTCTTCCTAAGATGTTGAACTTCGAATCTTCAGGGTGTTTGCGGAAGAACCGCCCAGTTCATCAGATAGAGTAAACCGACCGGCTACTTGGTGCATGCATTAAATAACCGTATCGGGATGAACAACTGATACCTGACCGGTTCGGAAGCACGCTACCCTAGATTATTTGAATTTCAAATAGAATAGGAATAGTTATCAGAGGTTAAAGGTATCTGTTCTGCATCATTGCCTTTTCAGAGTAAACCTGGTCGCGCCTAAAAAGACGTGAAGATCTTTTGATATCTTTCACAGTCCAGGCCTATGACCGACACCTAGACCTGCAAAACTGCCTATTTCGTGCAAAGATTCTTATCCTGCGGTTAATACATATCATTTCATTTAATGCCCGGATAATAGGTTAGCCCCAAAAACAGTATTTAAAGCAAGCACTCACTCACCAAAACACTCACAAAAACAAAATACCCTCTTTCTATCACTAAGACAAAAATGTCTCTCTTCACAAACATTCTCCAAGTCAACTTTGAATCTTGTTCCGATACCGATCATTATGAGGTGTATCGGATGATCAAACAACTGGAAGATACCGGTCTCCAGCATTTTCTGGATGACAGGCAAACAATCTACCCTGAATCAGTCTTGGAATTTTTCTACAATGCCAGGGTATACCGGGGGACACCCCACTTCGATACCCATATCCAATCAAAGGTTGGGGGTATTCTCTTTGACTTCACCGAGCAGGACTTCGCTCGGTGCTTCGATCTGCCCAAACAAGGGCTAACAGACCTAAACCCTCCGGCCGATATTAAGGCTGAGGTCTCTCTCTCCCTTGCCCGGACGGACGAGCCTGTTGATGACCATGGCTCTAAATCTCTCTTGAGGGCTGAGTATCAGCTCCTCAATGACATAATAGGAAGGGGCATCCTTGGAAAAGATGTCACCAACACCTATTGCGCGGCAACTTTCAACATGATGGCGGCCATCATCACCAGGACGCCGGTCAACTGGTCTAGGGTACTGTTTGACGTCCTTATTTGGATAATCGGCACCCGGTCAGTGGCCTTTGTTCCCCAGATAAGCCGACTTTTTGAGGAGCTTGGAGTCCCAACCTGTCCCGGAGAAGGTTTGAACCATGGTCAGGTGTTCACCAGAGAAGTAATCGACTCATTCTACGATCGGTTTGAAAGAGAGTGGAGGAGGAGGAACTTCAACCCTCCTCAAGATTTCAATTCCCGCGGCCGCTAAGTCACTCCTTCCTGCATCCGGTCGTTTTGCAGCATGTACCGGATGCATTCTTAACCAACTCCACTTTGATCATATCGGCTTCCTTCATGACTAGTTCGGCCTTATTAATGTTTTCTTGATTTCATATGTTCCTCATCGTTTCTGTATGCCATTTTCGGTTTTGTCTCTATCATTTTCGGTTTCTATCTAATCAATATCAGTTATATGTTGAGTGCATTTAATGTGATAATCCCAATTAATGAGATAACTCCTAACCACCCAAACATTTAATATCCAACCGAACCGGTTACTTCTCAACTAACACTTACCTTGGGCTTTGCAATTTGCTCCTTCCCCATGCGCCTTGAAAAGGTAAAGATTCTCTTCCCTAATAAGACAAAACTGACCATCAATGCTCAGATTTTCCCTCCAAAACCGACTCTATATAAGGAGCCTTCCTCTCCTCATCTTATCACATTCGAAAGTACACAAATCACTTCTCTTCCTTTTTGAATCCCGTTTCTCTCTCTATACCGAAACCATGTCGAGCAGAACTCTGGGAAACTTTATATGCATCGATTTCGAATCTTGCACGGACATAAGGGATTGCACTACCAAGCAGAGAATCATGTATAACTCTCTCGTTGAAACCGGTCTTCAACCGTTTCTTGAAGAGGCCGGTCCAATCCTTCTAGATGATGTCAAGGCCTTCTTTCGAAGCGCCTGCATTAGAGGAAAATACATCGTCTCGACTGTCAGAGACCACACATTCTGGATCGACGAGGATGAATTTTCCTCACTCTTCGGTCTACCCGCTGAAGGTTTCTCTGACTTCCCGGCTATTCAGGGCCTTGCGGGATTTGAAACCGCGCTCTACTTATCGGCCACCCCTCTTCCGGTGGAACAGTTTGGGCCAAAAACCCAACTTGCTAGTCACGGTCAGCTATTGCTCGAAATCGTGACCAGGTCAATTCTGTGTCAATCACCCAATCAACGGTATTCCAGGAATACCTACAACATCATGACCAACATTCTTCGCAAATCGGCCATCAACTGGTCATCGGTCATTTGGGAAAATTTAAAGAATATGGTGCTGACCAAGAAGGGTCTCGGGTATGCACCGCATATCAGCAAGTTAATCCTCGGGTATCGCCCAGAGTTCGGACCGGGCACACCGGCTCCCTCTTCAAACATCCTCAACAGTGGTTCGGCAAGAGAACGGCTCTGGAGAATGTCTGTTGAATAGGCTATATTTTTCATTGTTTTTGTATGCCTATTCCTGTACCGAATCTTATAATCGGTTTTCTTCATCTGATATTTCTTGAATTCCATTATCATTTCAGTTTAAATGACCGTGTCTTCTTCAATTCTTTCAAAATTTATCTAAGTAACCCAACCCATAACCGCGTACTCATCCGGTCTCATAAAACTGTTAACACTCTGATCAATCAAAATGTCTGATTAGACTTCGAAACCGATCAATCATTCGGCCTCAAAGAAAAGAATGCGTCATCCATGACATAGGCTAAGGGTTTTGGAGGGAAATCTCCCGCCCAAAGTTGCCACCCACCTTTTCACACTTAACCGCCCATAGTTTGGCGCACTTTCATCTTGGAGGGAAAATTCCCGCCCATTCATGATGGGACGGTTGGGTTTCCAAACCGCGTCTATAAAAGGGGGCCTTCGGTCATTTCTTTCATTCTCACGCGAATTCACTTTATCTCTCTAAGTTTTCTAAACTCTTTGAAGCGGCTCTCTATCATTCTCAAACTCTTTCAACATGGGTCGTGATTCGGCATTGTTCAAACTATACTCTCAAGTGGATTTCGAGGAGATCCTGCAGAATGGGACGACCGAAGCGAAGGATGTTATTGACCGACTAATTAAAACCGGTCTGGGATATTTCCTAGGTGGTCCCCACGTCATCTACAAAGAGGCGGTCGAAGAGTTCTTCAACACCGCAACCATCGCCTACGACAAGATCATCGCGACGGTGTGCGGTTCCCAAATCGAGATCACCGAAGCATTGGTGGCCGAAAGCTTGCGTCTCCCAACAACTGGCCAGGATGCAAAGACAGAAATAGACAATGACACCTTTGAGACAGCGTGCCACTTTTTATCGGCAACCACTGAGCCGATCACAACATCCGGAAGTAAAAATATGCTGAAGCCGGAATATATCCCGGCATGTGACATTTTCGCCAGGGCGATACTGGCAAGGGGAGGAAACTTCAGCAACCTCACCAAAGACAAAATCAAGATGATAATCGGTCTGTTGGAAGGAAAAGAGGTTAACTGGGCAAGATCAGTGTTCGGCAACCTCATGGACATGGTGAAACCGGATTCAACCCGGTCATGGGGATATGCCGTGCCCCTCGGTAAGATCTTCATCCACTTAAAACTCAACGTCGGTCCCGGTGTTGCGTTAGCAAACCGTTGCCTCATTCGATCGAGACAATTTCTTCCAAGAACGCAGCCGGCCTCCAGCTCCACAGGTGGCCGAAAGAAGAAGGCCGTAAAGAAAGATGCCCCGGCAAAAACAAAGACCAGAGGTAAGAGGAAAGAAAAGATAACATTCGTGGACCCACCACAACAAACAGAAGATGAGGAGTGGGCCCCTGAGGAAACCGAAACGGAGAGGACCGATGATAGAACGGTCAATGACGAAGATCATTCGGCTCAGAGTCAGAACGATGCCGAACAAAGCGCTAATCCTGAAACCACCGAGGGTGAAGACGGGGTTGATGAAGGAGACAATGATGAAGGCCACAACAAGGAAGAGGCCGACGAGGCCGAGGCCGAAAGATTAGCCCAGAAAATCTTTCAGGGCATAAACAAGCGAGACGAGGACGTTATAGACCTATATTTGGAGTGGCATGAGCACCGCTTCAACACAAAATATAAAGACATCCTACCGGCCTTCCCGCAACAGGATTGCATCGACAGATTGGAGGAGGTAGAGGACATGATCTTACGCCTCACAAAATCCAACACAATTCAGGAGGTACAATGCCGAACTTGTCTCCTGATACCGAGAAACCATCTTCGGAAACTAAGAAGGCGCATCAGGAAAATTAAGGAAGAGTATGCCGAGGGGGGATCGGTGTGTACCGTAGCGCCGCGAGTATTAACAAAGCTCGAAAAAGGCAAATTGGAAATACGTCAAGAAATAGAGCGGCTGGAAGCAATATGCAACCAAAAACAAGTTCCGGTATATACCGCTCCGGTAATCGAAGAATTTCCAGTTGACTGTCAAACACCTCCAAGGGAGGTTAAGGTACCGATTTCAGAAGCTGAGGAACCGATACCGTCATTGGGAGTTGAGGTTCCAAACTTAGGAGTTGAGGTACCGAACTTCGAGGATGCGGCACAATTAGAACCTCCAAATGAAGAGGTTGCACCGTTAAATCTCGATGAAAGAGCCGATCCTGACCCCACCGAGCAATCAACGCCTCCTCCACCACCGGAAGTCACCGCTTCAGTCCCTCCTAAAGAATGGATTGATGACCGACTTCAAAAGTTTGAAGCATCAGTTTCGGAGCGGGTTGAGGACCGACTTCAGCAGCTTGACGCATCCTTATCAGAGCGGATCGATGACCGCGTTCAAGAACACGACGTGTCCAAGTTTCAACCGTTCAAGGATAGATGCAACAACATATTTGATTCGGCCCTGAAGTTCACAGACGTGACAAAGCAGCTTCTGGATCAACATCAAGCACGTCTCGCAGAACTCAGCACCGGACTATGGGAAGAGGCCGGTGAGCGCGAAAAATGTGTTCAGCGAACCGCAGCTCTAAAGGATGTGACATCAAACTTAAAGAAGGATTTCGAACGGGTCGACGCGACAATCGACCGGGTCTCGGTACTGGAAAAGAAAAACGAAGATCTCGTGGCCGAAGTAAAGGCACTTACCGCACAGATGGCCGAAATTCTAAAGGCTAAGGAGAACGCAGATGCCGCGGCTATAGAGGCTGATGCTCTAGTGGCTAAAAGGGTCCAGGATGCGCTGGACGCCGAAGCTAGCAAAGATAAAGAGGCGCCGCGATCGTCTCAACTA
Source organism: Impatiens glandulifera (assembly GCF_907164915.1). NCBI lineage: Eukaryota > Viridiplantae > Streptophyta > Magnoliopsida > Ericales > Balsaminaceae > Impatiens > Impatiens glandulifera. The sequence goes on from NW_025919162.1 coordinate 34,082, forward strand.
ACCGAAGCAGATTTGGAAGCCGAAAGAATAAGAAGAGCCGAGGCCTTATACCCAGGGTATGCCGAGAAAGTGGCAAGTCAGGCTGCGGAGGATGCCGCACGGTTGGAAAGGGAGGCACGAAGGCTGAAGGGCTATGCAACGGAAAACGAGAAAAAGAAGAAGGCAGCCGCCTCCGCTTCAGAACCGAAAAAGAGAAAGAGGGTGGCTCCTAAGAAAGTTCGGATAGTCGAGATGCTCAATGAAATCTCTGAACCGGTCACTACGGGTACCTCGCAGCAAGCCGACCTAGTCGAGGACGAAGTCGAAGAACAGCTGCGGTCCCGATCGAAAAGACAACGATCCTCCCAACAGACCAGGCAACCGCAACCGACGAAAAAGAAGAGTGCCTATGATTTCACAGATTCTGAATAGGGACTATCCTTCCTTTTCCTATTTGCCTTTGTATTATGCTTTGTCTTTTCCGGTCTTCTATAAATATATATATAACATTATTTTTGAATCCGGCCTTATTTTGCATGTCTACTTAGTTTTGATAATTTTAAATAAAATAATCAAAAAGGGAGAAATTGTTAGATAAAAGATAAAGACTCTTCCAAAACTTCCCTCAAAAATTTTGAAAATTTTCTAAGTCTTTTTCAAAAACCGGCCAAACAAAACAACCGGCCTACGGTTGCAAACTTACATGATTTTGATAATTTTAAATAAAATAATCAAAAAGGGAGAAATTGTTAGATAAATTTAGACCGGTTCGAATAAACCTAACTTAAATAAATTTTCCATGCAGGAACAAGGAACCAGACCGGATGAACAAGAGAACCGACTGAAGAAACCTAACCGGTCAAGCTACCAAACCGATCAAGAGTATTCGGAACATGACCGCACAAAGGAAGAATCGGCCAAAGCTCAAAACCGGAACCATCAAACAACCGATCATCCACAAGACAAGAATAACCGGAAGAAGTCCGGTTACTTCACTACCAAAAGACATTCGGCCAAGTCAAGCGGCCGACCAGTACAAGAAGACATTTCGGGTATCTGTTGAGAATGATACCAAAGGAACAGACTGAATACTTCCATATCCATGCAAGTCTGAGGAAAGACTGTAGGCTGCAGAAAACAGTACTACCGGATCCTTCTACTTCGGGATAAGCCAGAAAGGAAATCTTCAAAGTACAGACAACTGTCCAAACAGACAGTGCCTACATTGAGTAAAAGACAAACCCAGCAGGTCTGTCTTACAAACCGAAAGAACAGACCGACAGGTCTGAGACGACCGCAGGTCTGAGACACTGAATCACTGCACTTCTGATCAGCCAATCAGATTCAAGGCTTTGAAATATGACCGTTGGCATATTTCACCTATAAAAGGAGGCAGTTGCAGAAGAGTAAATGCGGGACATCAAGCCAGACAAGTGAAGCGTTGAGAGCATTTACTACAAGTGGTAAAACTGTGCTATTCTAAGAAAGCCTAAGTGTTGAAAGTTAAAGTGTGTTCTACAATTTCGGTGTAAATTGTAAGAGTGTTATCGAGCAGAAAATAAGTCTCGATCGGATTGTACTTGTATTCCTTAGTGAATATCCTTCTCGCGGCTTCGAGAGGAAGGGGTGACGTAGGAGTTTTATCTCCGAACATCCATAAAATCTGTTGTGTTATTTACTTTCTGCTGGATTCATTATATAACCGACTAACTTAACCATACCGCTCCAAACCGATTCTATACTAACCATACCGAATATCCAGATTACCGAAACCGACCCACCATTCTTCAAATCTCCATCATCCGAAACCGATTCTGCCTATCATACAAGTGTGCCGCTTCAACCTAAAAGCAAACCTCTTCCGCGCTTGAACCTAGTTCAAGGGTTTGTGACAGGTTGTGTAGTATTGAAACCCCGGTGTTAATCTCTAACCGGATTAACCATCACCCTACGAGTGAGAACCGCCAACCGGTACAACCCCCGGTCCACCAGCGGCGACCTAGATCCTAACAATTTTTATAGCCATCGAAAAATGGATATTTCATTTTGTTTTGTTGATGACATATTGTGTTAGGTTAGATTTAGTTACAATGTGTTAGATTAGACTAAACTATGCTATTTAGGAAACAACGAAAAAAACATACATTCAACATCAGTTTAGTAATAGAACTTAAATAACGAAAAATGAAAAAGAAAAAACACACTCACTTGTTTCTATCGCCTTCAGTAAAATACGCATTAACAGCTTGGTTCAGATCTCCATGAAAGTCCTAAACAGAAACAGACAATTACTAATTAATTCATAATTCTGACACATTGTAACTAAATCTAACACATTGTAACTAAATAGCATAGTTCAGTCTAATCTAACACATTGTAACTAAATCTAACCTAACACAACATGTAATCAACAAAACAAAATGAAACATCCATTTTTCAATGGCTATAAAAATGATCAACTAGTTCTATACTTCTAACTTGTTTATATAAAAAAACATTCCAATTCCGAGAGATAATAAACTTAAATATAAGAATGATAAGAGTTCTAAAAACAACCTACACTTAATCCCTTCAAGATAACATACCAATTCTTGAAAACAACCTACATAAGAATGATAAGAGTTCCAAAAACAACCTACACTTAATCCCTTCAAGATAACATACCAATTCTTGAAGGATAATAAACATGAATGATAGAGTTCCAAAAACAACCTACACTTCCAAATTCTGCAAGATATTCATAACCAAAAAGAAACCATCATCAATATGTCTTTAAAATATTTACCTATTATTTAATTTGTGTTGGAACGCAATGCTTCCAACACCAGAATTGCCTTCTCACGCAAGTGGACAAGACGATGAAAGTAAGCCTCTGTCTCCTTCACTTGTAATTCCCTAAACACACTGTCCAATTCTGACTTCTTCACACCTGTAATTAGCTGAGACGCGTATTCCTCAATTTTCTTTTCCAAGCTCAAGTCCATACAGAAAGATACGACACTGGATGGATCAGCAACGGCACGATCAACCTCCGTATCAGTGGATACATTCTTCTTCTCCGAGTTAAATGAACCCAAGTTAGATTTTTTGGCTTTGACTTCAACAACATTGTTCTCTTTCCTATTCCTAGACACCTTGGCGATAAGACTTCCTTTACATGCAGTAGTTCCCCATATCCTCTTGGATAAATCATAACACTTCTGGTCATGATCGTTTGCGAAAGTTCTATTAATACCGTCGTAACTTTTCTCCAGATTTTTCAAAAACTTCTTCTTCAGCTTCTTTACTTTGTAAGTTAATTGGCTTCTACTGGCTTCTAACTGAATTGAATCTCTAATAGAGTCGTAGAAAGAAAACATATCCAGTAAAGCTGGATCAATCCCTTCATTTTCACCATGCTCGATCATTCCTTTCAAAATAAAAACTTCATCGTCCTCATTCCATATACGTTGAAACAACTGTTTTTTAGCGCCCTTCTCTTCCAAGATCGCAGCATGATCAACATTCTCATCAGCGGACTCATGCTCCTGCACATGCTTCTTCTTCTTTTTAGCCTTCTTTGATACATTTCCCTTGGTTAGAGCGGAGGACTCTGCAGTCCTCTTAGAAGATCTGGATTATTTCCCAACTTGCGACGATTCTCCGTTCGACTTTTTGGATGAAACAACCTTTACTTCAGGAACTGACTTGGGGGGAATCGTGTTAGATTGTAAATCGTCATCGTCAGGAGACGAATGGTTGGGAAGAAGAAAGGTTACTTGTCGCTTTGGTGGAGGGCGACGGTTCATTACTTTCTCCGTTAGGGTTCTATCAAAGGAGAGAAAATGGATGGACGGTCGGTTAGGGTTCTCAAATAAGCTCTTTTTATAATTTTTTGTTTCATTTTTATTTTATTGTCAATCGAAATATATATTATTAAAAACATTATTTCTTAGACTATTCATCAAATATTTATAAAATATCAACTGTTCATTTTTTAAATTGGCAACTTTTTAAATTCTGAATTATTAAAAACATTATTTCTTAGACTATTCATCAAATATTTATAAAATATCATCTAATTTTTTTATTATCATTTCAAATAAATAAATAAAACATTTTTTTATGAAATTTTTTAAATCAAAACATCAATTTTTATTTACCATTTTTTTCTAACTAAAATATATAACTGGTTTTAATTTTTTTTAGAAAAATAAGAATTTTTTTTTTTATGAATATAGATACCCACAATATTATAATATTAATATAGACTAATTTAAATAAACTAAATAAATTAAAATAAGATTAAATTATTTTAATCTTAGTCATTTATTTGATAGGAAAAGACGACGGAAACAAGCCAAAAGATTTAATTATCATTTTGTTGTGTTTTTGAAGCTGCTTCATCCTTGTTTTGTTTTATTTATTTTAATTATTTTTTACTGATTATTTTATTTTGAGATAATTGAACATAAATAATATTAATTTCTTAATTTTTCAAAAACACAACAAAATGATAATTTAATCTTTTGGCTTGTTTCCGTCGTCTTTTCCTATCAAATAAATGACTAAGATTAAAATAATTTAATCTTATTTTAATTTATTTAGTTTATTTAAATTAGTCTAAGTTAATATTATAATATTGTGGGTATCTATATTCATAAAAAAAAATCTTATTTTTCTTAAAAATTAAAACCAGTTATATATTTTAATTAGAAAAAAATGGTAAATAAAAATTGATGTTTTGATTTAAAAATTTTCATAAAAAAATATTTTTTTTATTTATTTGAAATGATAATAAAAAAATTAGATGATATTTTATAAATATTTGATGAATAATCTAAGAAATAATGTTTTTAATAATTCAGAATTTAAAAAGTTGCCAATTTCAAAAATAAACCGTTGATATTTTATAAATATTTGATGAATAGTCTAAGAAATAATGTTTTTAATAATATTTATTTTGATTGACAATAAAATAAAAATGAAATAAAAAATTATATAAAGAGCTTATTTGAGAACTCTAACCGACTGCCCATCCATTTTCTCTCCTTTGATAGAACCTAACGGAGAAAGTAATGAACCGCCGCCATCCACCAAAGCGACAAGTAACCTTTCTTCTTCCCAACCATTCGTCTCCTGACGATGACGATTTACAATCTAACACGATTCCCCCCAAGTCAGTTCCTGAAGTAAAGGTTGTTTCATCCAAAAAGTCGAACGGAGAATCGTCGCAAGCTGAGAAGAAATCCAGATCTTCTAAGAGGACTGCAGAGTCCTCCGCTCTAACCAAGGGAAATGTATCAAAGAAGGCTAAAAAGAAGAAGAAGCATATGCAGGAGCATGAGTCCGCTGATGAGAATGTTGATCATGCTGCGATCTTGGAAGAGAAGGGCGCTAAAAAACAATTGTTTCAACGTATATGGAATGAGGACGATGAAGTTTTTATTTTGAAAGGAATGATCGAGCATGGTGAAAATGAAGGGATTGATCCAGCTTTACTGGATATGTTTTCTTTCTACGACTCCATTAGAGATTCAATTCAGTTAGAAGCCAGTAGAAGCCAATTAACTTACAAAGTAAAGAAGCTGAAGAAGAAGTTTTTGAAAAATCTGGAGAAAAGTTACGACGGTATTAATAGAACTTTCGCAAACGATCATGATCAGAAGTGTTATGATTTATCCAAGAGGATATGGGGAACTACTGCATGTAAAGGAAGTCTTAGCGCCAAGGTGTCTAGGAATAGGAAAGGGAACAATGTTGTTGAAGTCAAAGCCAAAAAATCTAACTTGGGTTCATTTAACTCGGAGAAGAAGAATGTATCCACTGATACGGAGGTTGATCGTGCCGTTGCTGATCCATCCAATGTCGTATCTTTCTGTATGGACTTGAGCTTGGAAAAGAAAATTGAGGAATACGCGTCTCAGCTGATTACAGGTGCAAAGAAGTCAGAATTGGACAGTGTGTTCAGGGAATTACAAGTGAAGGAGACAGAGGCTTACTTTCATCGCCTTGTCCACTTGCGTGAGAAGGCAATTCTGGTGTTGGAAGCATTGCGTTCCAACACAAATTAAGTAATAGGTAAATATTTTAAAGACATATTGATGATGGTTTATTTTTGGTTATGAATATTTTGCAGAATTTGGAAGTGTAGTTTGTTTTTGAAACTCTATCATTCATGTTTATTATCCTTCAAGAATTGGTATGTTATCTTGAAGGGATTAAGTGTAGGTTGTTTTTGGAACTCTTATCATTCTTATGTTAAGGGTAGGTTGTTTTCAAGAATTGGTATGTTATCTTGAAGGGATTAAGTGTAGGTTGTTTTTAGAACTCTTATCATTCTTATATTTAAGTTTATTATCTCTCGGAATTGGAATGTTTTTTTATATCAAACAAGTTAGAAGTATAGAACTAGTTGATTATTTTTATAGCCATTGAAAAATGGATGTTTCATTTTGTTTTGTTGATTACATGTTGTGTTAGGTTAGATTTAGTTACTTGAAACATTCCGTTAAATTGAAACATTTTGGACGATCCGAACATTTTTGTATATGGATGGGTTACTTGAAACATTCTATGACAAACAAATATTATGTATTTCTTGATTTTACCCAAGATACCATTTCTAACTTTTTGTGTTTGCTCTATTATATAAATATGCATTTATATTACTCAATATACTAGTATGGAACTAAACCCACCAATTAACAAAACATCATTGCACAGATATCAGATCACATGTGGTGCTTGTTTCAGGTAGGGTTTAACATTTTTATTTTTGTGAAAAAAAGGGACTAGAAGGTGAATGATAGTGAAATACCAGTCTATATGAGTCAGGCTTGACAACTCTCCCAACATCAATGAAGTCAAAAAGGGACTGCAAAATAAACCAATGAAGTTTACTAGTTAGAATGCACTACAAAATAAGTAAATAGCAACATGATAGAATATGATGCTATTGTTATTCCATTAACATAAATGACTATTGTTATTCCATTAACATAAATGACTAATCAATTACCTGTAGTTTATCTGATTTAACAAATCTACGACCACGACGGCTTCTATCTGGCATCCTTACAAGAAGTGTTACAGCATTTTCATCATCTGCCATTGGTTCCTTAGGAAGAAAAGCTTCTTTTGCAGCAAGGTTTCTCTCAATTTCCTAGCATTACAATCACATTTTTAGCATTATGGTGGAAATTGAAAATAACATAACATACCTGCAAACTTCATCACAAGGACAAAGTTGTAAGGTGTACAACAAATGGAAAAATAAACTTCAGTGTCCATTTTGGCATGAAGACAAGTTAATTATGGGTGTTGTCATGATGGAAAGTGATTATCAGGATAACAGTCTCTTTGAAAGAGGAAAGCAAGACTGAAAATGCCATTTTGGTATTAAATCTTGTATGTAAAGTTGTATTGAGGTCTCGGGTTCAATTCCCAATAAGAGTCTGAATGGCAGTGAGAGGTCATGGTTGTGGGAGGTCAAGCTAGTTCCTCCAAGGAATAAACCATGGTTTACAAAGAAGAAGTAAGACTGTATTTGCATTGCCAAAAGGTCATATCAACTATGCCTTCACATAACGGTCTGTGGTATAAGGTTTTGTTCACTTACTAAAAATACAAAAAAATCTACATTTGGCATAAGCACTTGATCAAGAAAATATTTTGGAACACAGTCCAAAATTTTAACCCAATTTTTGGCCTAGTGTTCCAAATGTTCCTAATTAAAAACAAAATAGTTTATATGGTGAAATGTAATCAAGACTTGTGTCTTTACTCTTTATCCTCCGACCCAATAATCAATATATATATATATATATATATATATATATATATATATATATATATATATATATATATATATATATATATATATATATATATATATATATATATATATATATATATATATATATATTCAGTAAACGTACAATGGTAAAAAAACAAAACATTAAGTGTGGATACAAAAGTAGTCAAAAAGTTTTATATAAATGAGGTTTCATTTCATCTAATTCAATTACAATTTTCATGCCAAGAAAAGAAAAAACACCAGCAATTTTCCAATGTGAGTGTGAGGAGATGATGACAAAATAACAGTTTTCAAATAAGCTCAACATTACAAGCCAAGTGGCAGATGTTGTGTCCCTCACACCCCAAGATATTTTATGCATGACAAGGACATTAGCAGACATGCAAAATACAAACAAGAGTTAAAAAAAAAATATATATATATATATATATATATATATTTGATATGGCCAATAGAAAATATAATTGCTACAGTGATTTGTTCTGGAAAACTCATCTTCCTAGCAAACATCAAACTATAATGTTAAGGTTATGCAACATGGTTTGGTAGTACCTGTTCTTCCTCGAACTTTTTACGCAGTTCTTCCTCATGTTCCTCAGACGAGATTCCTCCCCACTTCAAAAGCAAATGAAGATCTTATACAACTTTTCATTACAATAACTAATTAGACAATATAGAATGAATTCAATGTATTACCTCATCAAAATTGAATCCGTTCCTGTTTTGTGCGGTATCAGGACCAGTATGTTGTTCAGCACTTGATGACGCACTAACTTCAGCTCCCCCAGAATTGCGTGTAAGTCTGTGCCTAACCAGTGGATGCTCTTCTGCATCTTCCGCTTCATCTTGGAAAGACGAGCTTCCAACAGACAACCCACTTTTCCAGGTAATGTAAAAATCAATTCCCTCCTTGAGGAATGAGCATAAGGACAATAGAAAGAATTTAATTTTTTTGAGACCAGGGTCTTTCTTGGAAGAGGGTAGCACAACATTCCACCGTCTAGGTGCTTTTAGTGAAAATTGAACTTGAGACTTCAACCTAAAATTTTGTTTGATGAAACAGTGTGTGGGGGGTGGGGTTATTATTTGGGCCAGTAATTATGATATTTGATGGTTGAAATGATAGGTAATATGGTAAGAGATTTTTTTTTTAAAAACCCAAATAACTCAGGATCATAGAAGCTCAAGTTCAAGAATCATACCACTTGAGGGAGTGAAAGAAATTTATGTGCGTTCAAGTGGAAATAAAAGTTAATTAATGCTTAAGTATATTAGCAGGAAAAGACATCCACCTTCTATTTGATGTAATTAACTCCGGAATATCTTCCTTCTCATCCTTATTTTGAGCCTCTCCAGAAATATCCCCCAATTCATGCACGGCTCTTTCTTGCTCAACCGCCTTACAAATGAATTCAGATTTGGATTCATAATCAGACAAGTGCAATGTACAGATTGAACATACATGAAAATTACACAAACCTTCAATGATAAGGAGACAGCATGAGCAAGCTGGGCATCCTCTGCACTAGGCTGCCTTTGTTGGGTTTGTCTTCCAGAATCCTGCATTTAAAATGAAAAATCAATAAATACTTAGACGATCAAATTAAGTGATAGGCAAAACACAATCACAATACAAAACAGTAATTACATTTGCAAAATCAAAATTTGGACCAAGGTGTACTTCTCCTGCATCCTTTTTTGAAGCCTCAATAGCAGCTCGGATCATTTCTTCTTCTATATCATTTGTGTAATCAGGGAAATCTCCTATAACAGGAGCACTCGGTGCAGGAAGTGATCTTTGAATAACTTCATCATCTTCTTCGTCTATAACGATAGGCCCGTGTATTTCTGGACCATGCTCCTGAGCAGAACCAGTAATTTCTTCTATAGATGGAGCATGACCAGAACGACTAGAGTTCCCATGCCCATCTATGACCTCAATGGGGATCTCCCTAACTTCTCTTGGATGTGAAACAAAGGGTTCACGGCTTGTAAAGGCTGTGCCACCGTCAAAAAGACCTCTACCGAAATCAGGATCCAGAAGCGCGAATGGACTCGTATTTCTGGCAGAAGATAGAAATGGAAAAGGATTTCCTCTGGTCTCGGTAAGAAAGGGCTCATCTATGTCCATAGAATCATCCTCAGGAATAACAGTAGGTGCAGTTCTTATGCTGATGAGATTATGTGTACAATGAAAAAAAAAAAAACATCAGTTTAGTAATAGAACTTAAATAACGAAAAATGAAAAAGAAAAAACACACTCACTTGTTTCTATCGCCTTCAGTAAAATACGCATTAACAGCTTGGTTCAGATCTCCATGAAAGTCCTAAACAGAAACAGACAATTACTAATCAATTCATAATTCAACCAGCACAAGAACATATGATCCATTTAAGGCTTCTTTAGGCTAACAAAAAAAGAAAAAGGTGATGGAAGAGAACTTCAAAAAATCAAATCTCATTAATAGAAATAAGATCTAATGAACCACACAGCCAGTCATGTCAAAATGGAGAAATAGATACAAAATCACGATCTAACCCTATCAGCAGTCAGAAGGGTAAGCCTACATAACACAAAAATTGCGTTTGGATGAAAACATGTTCAGAGAGAAGATACACTTAAGGGTTTGTTGCTTCAATGGAGAAAAGGTGGCAAGAAGATACAGAACAGTAACAAATCAAAGAGAAATAGTTTTGCATTCCCCTTTCCTTTCCTTTCCTTTCCTTTCCTTCCCTTCATAAAGTCTAAGTCAAAAACCCTAATCCACTTTAAGTATTTACTAACAATCACAATAGAAACCACTGAATAACTTGTTAAGTCATATTCCAAATAAACGGTACACATTGAAAAAGATAACATCTTGAGATGATTACACAAACTCAATCATTAAAATAAAGGAAGGGTATTGACGAACAATCGGATTATAAACGTTGATTCAAATCTCTAAAAAGCCCTAATGTTAACTAAACAGTAGTGTTGAACAAAACCCACCGATAACGAATAAGCAGATAAACTCCGGAACAGAAGAATTGAATCATAGAACCCCAAGCATATGTACTAACAATCACATATAGGAACTCCAATCGGCAGAGGAATGAAGCTAGAAGAATTGACCTCGAGTTTTCGGATGGCAACCTCTTCAGAGGCTCCGGTGATGCTGATGAATGTCTCGACTGCTTCACGATCAGCCCCCGCCATATCTAGCAACTACAGAAATCAGCTGGCCGGAGATGGAGTCAGATTGGTTCGGTTGTGTTCACAAAAGAAAGAAAGAAAGAAAGAAAGAGAGAGAAGAGAGATTGCGTGTAAGTGAATTGAGTATATAGGGATTGGTACGGTGGTCAAGGGTATTTTTGGTAATTACTACGTTTTTAAGAAAAATGTTCTTCTTTTTAACTTACAACTTATATTACTAATTTTGAGATATACTTTAATTCAATTTTAGTATGAACTTGAAAATATTAATAAATATATCATGTATAAGTATATATATATATATTTTTTATATTTTAATCAACCAATAAAATTTATTATCTAAGTTAAATAAATTGTTACTTACAATTGTGTACGGATTAGGATTTTTAGATAACCTATTTTTTTATTTTTTTTTTAATATTTAAAAGATATTAATATATAATGATAAAATTAAATTAATAATTAAAAATATATAATATTTTAATATTTTGGTTAATAAATTAAATAATATAATTAGAAAGGGAGTGAGATAATGTTTTCGAATTGAATTATTTAAATAACACAAACCCGAACCAGCTATAACGATGAATTATGTTCTTTTCTCAATTTGGGAAAGACACGTGGTTAAAAGCTTATTAAGAGATATTTATCAAAATTGACAACTATGGAGGAATTTGTTCAAGGTTTTCTCTAGAAAAAAAAATGATTCATCACATGCGTCCTAAAAAAACAAATATCTCTATAAACAACTACCCAAAGGTGATGCCTCTCCATGTGCTCTTAAACTATTGTCTTTCAATTTTTATATACGGTCTTTAAAAATTATAAAATATTTCATATTGAATAAATCAATAGTTGAATTAGTTGTCTTTCCTATCTTTCATAATTAATTTTATATAAATATATTTTTTCTCACACAAATTTTCTACACTATTTATATTATATATATATATATGAATATATAATTTATATGACTATTAATTCAAAAAAAAACACAACTAAATTTACATTAAAAAAATCATTATTTAATATTAAAAAAAAATAAAATTATAAAAATAAATAAAAAAATATTACAAATTCATGTTTATATGTATATAAAAATATTTGATTCATACAAATTTGTTTCGTAATATATATATATATATATATATATATATATATATATATATATATTTATAAATATTTATAAATATTTTATACAATTGACCTATAAGAAGAAACAATTACTAATAACTAATATATTTTTTTTATGTTTTTCTCTAATTATATATATATATATGAATTATATTTTCTCTTCATATAAAAATATTCTCTTTTTACTAAATTAAATATTTTATAAAAAACTTTGAGGATATAAACAGTAAACAATCCATAAAAGATTATGAGAATTATTCGGATAAAAAAATTTTTAAATAAAAACTTGATCATGTCAAATCAAATAAAATATAACATAAACTTAAATCTAACTAATTTAAAAAAAAAAATATGACACTCAAGTGCTAAAAAAGTCATCGAAGGGCCAAGAAAAAATATTTTAAAAATATTTTTTCAACCTCTCTGCAACTTTATTTTAGAGAAAAAAAAAATAACTTGAATGAATTATTTTACAATTAGTAATTATGTAAGAATATTTTAATTTCTACAACGTAGGGTATTATGTTATTTTGCATTTCTCATCAAATAATTAATCTACAAATATGATAAATTTGTCACACGCCTTTCTATGTTAATTTATAATTACTTCTCGTTTTATGTTTTTATATTTTTAGTTTATTAATTTGATTTTTTTTTTATAGATTAAAAAGAAGTGACATCTCAAAACTGACTTAAGTCGATGATCATTTAACGCCTATTCTTAATATTCATTTTTAACGGGATTCGATAAGTATAGACAATCCGTTAAAAAAAGGTTTAAATTGAAAATTAGTTGGAATTTTAGTAAACAAATGCTTTCCAAGGAATTGGATGTAGATAATATAGACACAAATAATATGGGCTATATCGAATAATCTAAAATTAAGAAATTAATATTATTTATGTTCAATTATCTCAAAATAAAATAATCAGTAAAAAAAATTAAAATAAATAAAACAAAACAAGAATGAAGCAGCTTCAAAAACACAACAAAATGATAATTAAATCTTTTGGCTGGTTTCCGACGTCTTTTCCTATCAAATAAATGACTAAGATTAAAATAATTTAATCTTATTTTAATTTATTTAGTTTATTTAAATTAGTCTAAGTTAATATTATAATATTGTGGGTATCTATATTCATAAAAAAAAATTCTTCTTTTTCTCAAAAATTAAAACCAGTTATATATTTTAGTTAGAAAAAAATGGTAAATAAAAATTGATGTTTTGATTTAAAAATTTTCATAAAAAAATGTTTTTTTTATTTATTTGAAATGATAATAAAAAAATTAGATGATATTTTATAAATATTTGATGAATAGTCTAAGAAATAATGTTTTTAATAATTCAGAATTTGAAAAGTTGCCAATTTAAAAAATGAACAGTTGATATTTTATAAATATTTGATGAATAGTCTAAGAAATAATGTTTTTAATAATATATATTTCGATTGACAATAAAATAAAAATGAAATAAAAAATTATATAAAGAGCTTATTTGAGAACCCTAACCGCGCCCATCCATTTTCTCTCTATATTATTTGAGAACCCTAACTGCGCCCATCCATTTTCTCTCCTTTGATAGAACCCTAACGGAGAAAGTAATGAACCGCGCCCTCCACCAAAGCGACAAGTAACCTTTCTTCTTCCCAACCATTCGTCTCCTGACGATGACGATTTACAATCTAACACGATTCCCCCAAGTCAGTTCCTGAAGTAAAGGTTGTTTCATCCAAAAAGTCGAACGGAGAATCGTCGCAAGCTGGGAAGAAATCCAGATCTTCTAAGAGGACTGCAGAGTCCTCCGCTCTAACCAAGGGAAATGTATCAAAGAAGGCTAAAAAGAAGATGAAGCATGTGCAGGAGCATGAGTCCGCTGATGAGAATGTTGATCATGCTGCGATCTTAGAAGAGAAGGGCGCTAAAAAACAGTTGTTTCAACGTATATGGAATGAGGACGATGAAGTTTCTATTTTGAAAGGAATGATCGAGCATGGTGAAAATGAAGGGATTGATCCAGCTTTACTGGATATGTTTTCTTTCTACGACTCCATTAGAGATTCAATTCAGTTAGAAGTCAGTAGAAGCCAATTAACTTACAAAGTAAAGAAGCTGAAGAAGAAGTTTTTGAAAAATCTGGAGAAAAGTTACGACGGTATTAATAGAACTTTCGCAAACGATCATGACCAGAAGTGTTATGATTTATCCAAGAGGATATGGGGAACTACTACATGTAAAGGAAGTCTTAGCGCCAAGGTGTCTAGGAATAGGAAAGGGAACAATGCTGTTGAAGTCAAAGCCAAAAAATCTAACTTGGGTTCATTTAACTCGGAGAAGAAGAATGTACCCACTGATACGGAGGTTGATCGTGCTGTTGCTGATCCATCCAATGTCGTATCTTTCTGTATGGACTTGAGCTTGGAAAAGAAAATTGAGGAATACGCGTCTCAGCTGATTACAAGTGCGAAGAAGTCAGAATTGGACAGTGTGTTCAGGGAATTACAAGTGAAGGAGACAGAGGCTTACTTTCATCGCCTTGTCCACTTGCGTGAGAAGGCAATTCTGGTGTTGGAAGCATTGCGTTCCAACACAAATTAAGTAATAGGTAAATATTTTAAAGACATATTGATGATGGTTTCTTTTTGGTTATGAATATTTTGCAGAATTTGGAAGTGTAGGTTGTTTTTGGAACTCTATCATTCATGTTTATTATCCTTCAAGAATTGGTATGTTATCTTGAAGGGATTAAGTGTAGGTTGTTTTTGGAACTCTTATCATTCTTATGTTAAGTGTAGGTTGTTTTCAAGAATTGGTATGTTATCTTAAAGAGATTAAGTGTAGGTTATTTTTAGAACTCTTATCATTCTTATATTTAAGTTTATTATCTCTCAGAATTGGAATGTTTTTTTATATCAAACAAGTTAGAAGTATAGAACTAGTTGATCATTTTTATAGCCATTGAAAAATGGATGTTTCATTTTGTTTTGTTGATGACATGTTGTGTTAGGTTAGATTTAGTTACAATGTGTTAGATTAGAATGAACTATGCTATTTAGTTACAATGTGTTAGATTTAGTTACAATGTGTCAGAATTATGAATTAATTAGTAATTGTCTGTTTCTGTTTAGGACTTTCATGGAGATATGAACCAAGCTGTTAATGCGTATTTTACTGAAGGCGATAGAAACAAGTGAGTGTGTTTTTTCTTTTTCATTTTTCGTTATTTAAGTTCTATTACTAAACTGATGTTGAATGGATGTTTTTTTTCGTTGTTTCGTTACTTTTCTCCAGATTTTTCAAAAACTTCTTCTTCAGCTTCTTTACTTTGTAAGTTAATTGGCTTCTACTGGCTTCTAACTGAATTGAATCTCTAATGGAGTCGTAGAAAGAAAACATATCCAGTAAAGCTGGATCAATCCCTTCATTTTCACCATGCTCGATCATTCCTTTACAAATAGAAACTTCATCGTCCTCATTCCATATACGTTGAAACAACTGTTTTTTAGTGCCCTTCTCTTCCAAGATCGCAGCATGATCAACATTCTCATCAGCGGACTCATGCTCCTGCACCTGCTTCTTCTTCTTTTTAGCCTTCTTTGATACATTTCCCTTGGTTAGAGCGGAGGACTCTGCAGTCCTCTTAGAAGATCTGGATTTCTTCCCAGCTTGCGACGATTCTCAGGAACTGACTTGGGGGAATCGTGTTAGATTGTAAATCGTCATCGTCAGGAGAGGCTCAAAATAAGGATGAGAAGGAAGATATTCCGGAGTTAATTACATCAAATAGAAGGTGGATGTCTTTTCCTGCTAATATACTTAAGCATTAATTAACTTTTATTTCCACTTGAACG